>NW_024070205.1:61360171-61627852 GCF_014754425.2 Oryx dammah | reverse complement strand
AGGTGGGGGAGGCTCCGCGCGCCGCCGGCCCCCCGGCCGCCGCCGCCCTGCTGGCCCTGCAGCCCCCGCCTCCGCCGCCGCCGCCTCGGGCTCCCGCCGCGGGCTCGGCGGCCCCGGCCGGGGAGGGAGGGCGGCGAGCGCCGCCGGAGCCGCCGGACATGGCTGGAGGGCACTGCGGCAGCTTCGCCGCGGCGGCGGCCGGCAGCGGCGAGATCGTGCAGCTGAACGTGGGGGGGACCAGGTGAGCCGGGGAGAAGGGGCTCGGGGCCAGGATGCGGCGGGCAAGGGTCCTCCGGGGCCAGCATCGCAGGCGAGCGGGGTGGGGAGCACAGGGCCCTCTGGGCGTGTGTGCGGGGTGGCAGGCGCCCTTGAGAGTCTCGGAGAGCCGGGCCCTTGGCCGCGCTGCAGCCTTCCTAGGACGCCGGCCACGATCCTCCCCCCCTTTTTTTAGGAGATCTGGCCGGGGAACCTTCTGTAACCTTCCTTTACCTAACCTGACGTGTACTTTTGAGTTTATTTTGTCGAAGCCCGGCCGTGGTCTGGCTGTTGGAGGTGAACCTGCCTCCCTTTCTATTTGGTCAACAAGGTAACATCGGTTTGCTTGGGCGAGAACGCCTCGTTGAGGGCTGTTTTTAATCGCCAATAATTTTGGTGGAGGGAGCATTGTAGATTTGCGGTGCGCTCTTATTTTTTCCCAGAGTTTCTTGGTTCATGGCTCTGAAGGGTCTGTTCTACTTGTAGCGCAGTGTGTCTGGAAGCTGCAGTTTTGAAGAGTTGATTCTGGAAGCCTTGGTAGTGGCACCGTGTGACGCCCTCCTAGTAAACAGAGCGAAAGCTCTCCGCTCATCTCTCTGGTCTTCCGTTCCCTTACTGTGTCTTTTAATAAGCTTGTTGGGGTAAAAAAAAATCGTATGCTTTTGGATTTGGTATGGTTTATGAGTCACTCCTTTGGGAAATGCGAGTTTGGCAGCTCTGTTTGAAGGAAGGGGTGGTTGCCGTTTTAGACTAGGTAAGAGATAAGCCATGAAGCGCCTTGGAATTCAGTGTATTTTGCTGTGCTGGAGAAGATACAAGTTTTTCAACACTTGGGAGTTTTTAACCAGTGTTTTTAAAAATGCAGAGCGGCAGCACTATAAACCCTAGTGATAACAGTGTGTAATGTTTTAAAAAGTTTTCTAAGTGTGCTGGAGAATTCAACACAGGAAACAGTAATTCCTCACTTACTCTGCTCACTACCCGCCCCATCCCCCATGCAAAACTGTTGGTTTAAGAATTTACAGCTTTATTGCTGCTACATAGATTTCGGTTTCAAGGAGTAGAAGATTGGTGTTTCCTAATGTAAGACAAGGATAGTTTCCTAAAATTAAATGAAAGTTTTGCAGGTTTGGTAACTTCAGGTCAGCTCAGTTGTGTCTGACTCTTTGCAACCCCATGGATTGCAGCATGCCAGGCCTTCCTGTCCATCCCCAACCCATCCCCAACTCCAGGAGTTTGAGTAAACTCATGTCCATTGAGTGATGATGCCATCCAGCCATCTCTTCCTCTGTCATCCCCTTCTCCTCCCACCTTCAGTCTTTCCCAGCATCAGGGTCTTTTCAAATGAGTAAGTTCTTCGAATCAAGTGGCCAAAGGATTGGAGTTTCAGCTTCAGCATCAGTCCTTCCAATGAATATTCAGGACTGATTTCCTTTAGAATTGACTGGTTGTATCTCCTTGCAGTCCAAGGGACTCTCAGGAGTCTTCTCCAGTACCACAGTTCAAAAGTATCAAGTCTTCTGTGCTCAGCTTTCTTTATAGTCCAACTCTCACATCCATACATGACCACTGGAAAAACCATAGCTTTGACTAGATGGCCCTTTGTTGGCAAAGTAATGTCTCTGCTTTTGAATATGTTGTCTAGGTTGGTCACAACTTTCCTTCCAAGGACTAAGTGTGTTTTAATTTCATGGCTGCAGTCACCATCTGCAGTGATTTTGGAGCCCCCAAAATAAAGTCTCTCTTTGTTTCCACTGTTTCCCCATCTATTTCCCATGAAGTGATGGGACCAGATGCCATGATCTTCGTTTTCTGAATGTTGAGCTTTAAGCCAACTTTTTCACTCTCCTCTTTCACTTTCATCAAGAGGCTTTTTAGTTCCTCTTCACTTTCTGCCGTAAGGGTGGTGTCATCTGCATATCTGAGGTTATTGATATTTCTCCTGGCAATTTTGACTCCAGCTTGTGCTTCCTCCAGCCCAGCGTTTCTCATGATGGACTCTGCGTATAAGTTAAATAAGCAGGGTGACAATATACAGCCTTGACATACTCCTTTCTCCATTTGAAACCAGTCTGTTGTTCCATGTCCAGTTCTAACTGTTGCTTCCTGACCTGCAGACAGATTTCTCAAGAGGCAGGTCAGTTGGTCTGGTATTCCCATCTCTTGAAGAATTTTCCAGAGTTTGTTGTGGTCCGCACAGTCAAAGGCTTTGGCATAGTCAATATAGCAGAAGATATTTTTCTGGAACTTAGGGATGCAAAAATGAAATACCCTGCAAGGGCTGGCCTTCAAAATAGTAGCACTATAGTCAACCCTAGTTTCTAATTTTTGTTGATTGTTCATATACTTTTTGAATGCTATAGAGGACATTCTAATTTGATTCTAAAAGTGTTGTTCACTGTGTTTCAAAGTAAATGGCTTAAAAATGAATGAAGTCTTGCTAATGATTGCAGAATTGAGTTTAAAATTTTAAATTGTATAAGACAGTTATCTTGGAGATGAACATTTTATTTTTCATTACGTATGAAATTTGATTTTATCAGGTTTTAAATTTTTCTATGTGATTTAAAAAATACAAAATAAGATAAATATATTATCAGATTGGACAGTTTAGAAGGCAGACGAGAGTTGTTACATAGGAATGAGAAAGTTTCAAAAGCCCAAACTTGAGACTTGCTAGGATAAATTTATAAAATAAGTGATGGCATGGTGTATAGAAAATAGAACATCCAGTTCCAAGTTCTCTGTAGATATTTTTGAATTACTTTGGATCATAGACACTTGCAGCACTTTAGAGCTAGAAGGGATCTAGAAATAATCTTGAGTAAAACACAGGTTAATAGTCACTTCAGTTTAGTTCAGTTGCTCAATCATGTCCGACTCTTTGCGACCCCATGAATCGCAGCACGCCAGGCCTCCCTGTCCATCACCAACTCCCGGGGTTCACTCAGACTCGTGTCCATCTAGTCAGTGATGCCATCCAGCCATCTCATCCTGGGTTGTCCCCTTCTCCTCCCGCCCCCAATCCCTCCCAGCATCAAAGTCTTTTCCAATGAGTCAACTCTTTGCGTGAGGTGGCCAAACTAGTGGAGTTTCAGCTTTAGCGTCATTCCTTCCAAAGAAATACCAGGGCTGATCCTCTTCAGAAAGGCATTGTAAAAGAAAAAAAAAAATCCTCCTGTGATTGTCTTTGAAGTTGAGGAATTGCCCCCAGGAGAACCACCTGTGGCATAGAATTGATGTCAGCTGTGCAGTGATACCGTAAGTGAAACTCAAAAGGAGCGTTTCTTTTGAGCAGAGTAGGGACATTTCTCCCCTCTCCCTAAGAGAGGACAGAAAAATGGATCTATTCAAAGGATTTATAGATATGACTGATTTTTATGATTTATTTAACACTTCATGGATGGTTCAGAAAGAAGATGAGGTTTCAATTCGAATTGTTAATATCATTACTTACCCCCAAAAAAGCCTAATGAGGTGAAAGAAAGACAGTTTGGCTCAATTTGTGATTAATTCTGCTTTGATTGAGTGTGATTTGAGGCCTCATGAGAGAAGTCTGGGACCAGTCAGTGGAAGTCTAGCTCAGCAACCTTGGGCAAATTACTTTTTAGTACTTAGTTTCCTAAAATATTTAATGACATTAAATAGTACCAGCCTTCTAAACTAATTTGAAGCATTAGGTGGGAAATACAAGCGATTAATGGTATTAACTATCAATAGTAACTTTACAGAATAATTTTAACTTGATTGCTTCCAAGTAAATTTAGTAGGAAGTTGGTAGCATAAAGTGTAAATGTGGATAAGGACCAGATTGCACATGACCTTTTTCTTGGCATACTGTGGGTATGAAATAAAAACAGAAAAGGCTTTTCATATGTATTTCAGAAAGTTATGCTTGTCGTGTGTAATTTAAATGTTGTAGTTTTCATGAAATCATATTTGGAAACATTTTTAGAGTCATGGGGTTTTTTTCCCCTCCTGTCTTTTAAAGTTTGGGGGGAAAAAATAAATTGGTGGGGATGAGAGTCCAATCCCTTTTGCCTGAAAATTCCAGATTACTAAACTCAGCTGAATTGTTGATTTTAATTTAAATTGATAATTTGTGGCTTCCCTGGTGGCTCAGATGGTAAAGACTGCCTGCAATGCAGGAAACCCAGGTTCAATCCCTGGGTTGGGAAGATCCCCTGGAGAAGGAAATGGCAATCCACTCTAGTATTCTTTGCTGGAAAATCTCAGGGACAGAGGATCCTGGCCGGCTACAGTCCATGGGGTCACAGAGTCAGACAATACTGAGCGATTAACACTTTCACTTTCATACCCACCTGAATTACTGATTTTAATTTAAATTGCTAATATGACCTTAAGCAGACCTGTGTAATTTTCTAAGTAACAAAATTTGAGTTATTTGGCAGACAATTTGCTGAGTAAGCAGTGAACATGAAAGTTCACAAGTTAGAAACGATCCTTATTTGGAAATGAATTTGATGGCTTCCAAAACACAGTGATTCATTTTTTGCAGTGGATCCTTGGATCTTTCAGTTTACTGTTTACTGGGTTTGCTTCCATTTGACCAGGGCAGTTTCCTCTACTTAGTTGTAATCTACTTTTCGTTTTTTCTTAAAGATCGTGCTAAGAAATATGCTTGGGAAAATTCACCATATTTTCTTGGGTAAACTGGCTGCTTTCTCAGTCTGACTGATGGGCATAGGAACTGCTTTAAAACAGTCATGATGCTGGAAAATGAATGTGGAGAAAAAATAAAGGTCTGTAAGGCTCTCTTCTGTGCGAGGACACATGATGATGGGGCAACGAATCAGGAATACGTAGTGCAGTGTGATGAGTCTTAAAATGAAAATATTCAGACATCAATTGAACCCTGTATCAGATTCTTGGCCTTACTAGTTTATGTCAGTTTATTGTTTTGCCTCGGTCTGTTACAGTAGTAGGCTTTGATAAAGCATGCTCCCCCCCCCCCGGGGGGGGGGGGGGGGGCGCGCCGTGGTGGTGATAAGGAGGCTTGATCACATGGAGTTAACCTCAAAACAGTGTTTATTGAGTGATTTTTGAATGAATGAATTCAATGGTTGTGAATAGCCTAAGACTGTAAAGGAAGTGTTAAATGTACTATGTTCAGTGGAATTAATATGAGCTCAAAAAGCTACTATGGGATAGACTATTTGGAAAAGCCAATTAAGGAGAAGGTAAAACCTTCGTGGTATCAAGAAAGATGATGGGTAGAACTCGGATAATTGAACATGAGGTTGGTACAGCTGCGATGAAGATTCTGAAATGTTCTAAGATGGTGTAAGCATGGATTATATGGGGATGTTACGTGCTATCTTATTAGAGGGCAGTAGTTTGTGTTGGAGAGGTGAAATGGTGACCTGAAGATAATTTCATATGTTATGTTGAGAAGTTTAGACTTAGTGTGATGGGCATGTTAGAAAGTAGTGTTTTAGGAAGCTTTATATGTAAGCGAATTAATTATTTTGTTGAGAGTTCTTACAATAATCTTAACTCTGAAATGAAAGCAGAATTTTACAATGTTAGATGTTAATAAATATAATTGATACAGCTATAGCTGTGCAACAACTTGTAAGTCATTAGCCAGCAGTTTAAAGCAAGTTAACCAACATTGACATTTCAAATCTTGTCCTCCCTTTTAATACCATATACTTTTAAATTGCAGATTTAGTACCTCAAGACAAACACTTATGTGGATTCCAGATTCTTTTTTTTCCAGGTATTTCATATAATTCTTTAGTACTTTTTAAAAATAAAGTGATTATTTATTAAAACAATAAAAATTCTCTTGCATTAATATTTTTATTAGATAAAATCTTAACTCTTTGAATATTTAAGTTGTTATTTACTTTGGAGATACAGTGATTCATTTTTACTGGTCTTTTACCTTTGAAAGAATTACGGCATTTTATTCATACTCAGATTTTAAAAACTAATCCTGTCTTAATGATTTTTAGTTTGCTGAGTGGAAGAATTTCAACACTTCGAGATGAAACTGGTGCTGTGAGTATAACAATGCTGATGTATATTTCTAAATTAGATCAAATAATGCTCTAATGTGTGGTCCTTATACTCTTAGAAGATAGGGGAACTACTCTTAATAACTACTAAATGAAAGTATATGTTCTTAGGTTTTTATTTCTTGTCATGAATTATTTCTGTAATTATAGATGAGAACTCAAAACAGAGAGTACTGCATAGACTATTTTAAATAATCATTAGAAATTGAAGGATCTGAGCTTACATTGTCGAGAGGAAATATTTCTTTTAATCAGTAATTGAAACTTTAACAGTGAATAGATAGGTGTAAACACGAAAACATTTTGATATTAGAGTGGTAAAATGTTGCAAATTTGTGAAGCCCTACAATTTTTTTGTTTTGGAGAATAACCTTATGAACTTGTGCAGCAATGGTGGAGTGAGGGAAGTAAAGAATTATTAAGTTTCAGCACACAGAAATGTATATCTATATTTAAAAAGCAGTTTTAATATGCACAGTAGCAGGTCAAGTAACTGTGAAAAGCAAATAAGACTTTCAGTTTGGAGGCAGCAAAATGACCACAGGTGTTTATATTTGCTGTGGTGAGATTTGCAGATCAAATAAAGTAGCACGAGCAAATATGTCCATGTGAGATTATGGGAAGGACATGAGTAATAAGACCCACAAATCTATGGTGTTTCTTCAACTTCAGGTTGATTTTAATAAAAAGCAAGAATTTATGAAGCCAAAAGAACCTCATTCACTGTATAGAACACTGTATATAATAATTGATCATAGTATAAGGAGGTATATTTTTTGCTTCATTCTGCTGTCTGATTGACTTATATAAATCTTAAAAGGTATTCAGTTTTATAGTTAGAGCTTTTGTAATTGGTTCAAAATAGTATTGGCATACATTCCTGTAAAGAGTTATCAATTATATATTTCCTATTTTCTAAACATTTTCCCCATAAGTGTTTCATGGTGGGTGGGTGCTCAGTTGCTTTAGCCATGTCCAACTATATGTGACCTTATTCCATGACACTGTATTTGTTATTTAAAAAAAAATTTGTTCTTGTCACTTTTTATTTCACCCCACCCTTAATCCTTGAGAAAACAGATAGTGGTATGTGAAAGTGTACTTTTATAATACACACGGAACAATCAGGAAAAGCAAAACTGTCAAAACTGAAAAATAGTGTGAAAGTGTTATTCAGGTTTGACTTTTCTTGATTGCCCCATATGTATTATAACAGTACACGGTTGTTTTAATGATTCATTTAAGTCACAGATTATGTAAATCATAATCACTATCACCAATAATTAGGGATCAGATGATATAAAAAGTATTATTTATGCATATTATTTTCAAAGTGTTAAATTCTAGAATATTTCAGATAAAAATTTTCCTTTCAGAATCCCTTTGACTAAAGATGTTAGTTAAATACAAATAAGGACTTCTCTGGTAGTCCAGTGATTAAGAATCTACCCACCAGTGCAGGGGACACGGTTGGATCCCTGGTCTGGGAAGATTCCACATGTCATGGAGCAACTAAGCCCATGCACCGCAATTACTGAGGCCCAAGTGCCCTGGAGCCCCTGCTCCAGAGAAGCATATACTATTGAGAAGCCTGCACATCTCAGCCAGAGAGTAGGCACTGCTCACTGCAGCTAGAGAAAACCTATGCATAGCAATGAAGACCCAGTGCTGCCAAAAATAAATAAATAGAAATTTAAACAAATTAGAAATGAGAAAATGGGCTAATTTGATACCATTTTTTCCCCTGCATATTAAAACATCAATCTAATGATAGCTTTTCGGGGAGAGAAAAGACACCATTTCTGCTGTACATTTATACAGTTTATAGTAGTGGTTATAACTGCATTTCCGTTTTAGAAGCATTAAAATTTAAGAGTATAGTCAAGGAAATAGAGTTTTTACGTAATTCAATATAGGTTCTGTTAGTGTTACAGATATTAAAGTTAGAAGTTTATAATTTGAAAATATAATTTGTAATTCTTTTATTTACAGATATTTATTGATAGAGATCCAGCAGCATTTGCACCCATTTTAAATTTTCTTCGGACAAAAGAACTAGACTTAAGGTAAGACATGTATCTTTTTTTTTTTAAGCTTTTATTTCTTTACATATGTACTTTTGATGGCGCCTCACAGCTTGCAGGATCTTAGTTCCCCTACAAGGGATTGAACCCTGGCTCCCTGCACTGGAAGTGGGGAGTCTGTTCACTGGACCACCAGGCAAGTCCCAAGAAATATATCTTTTTAAAGTAGACTTTTATTGGTAGGCATGGTTTTGGTCTTAGTTTATGAAGGAAAGTTTTTTCCCTGCCTCAAGATTATTTTTGCTTGAAAGTTTCCTCAGAATTTCTCTCATTGATTCAGGCCACAATCGTCTCTTAATGGATTACTCTCAAAGCTTCCTAGCCAGTTTCCCTGCCTTCAGTCTTATCCCTTCAATTCATCTTTCACACTGTAGCCAAAATTATATCCTGAAAATATAAATCTAATCTAGTTATTCAGTCAGTTCAGTCGCTCAGTCATGTTCAACTCTTTGCAACCCCATGAACTGCAACATGCCAGGCTTTCCTGTTCATCCACCAACACCCAGAGTTTCTTCAAACTCATGTCCATCGAGTCAGTGATGCCATCCAGCCATCTCATCCTCTGTCACTCCCTTCTCTGCTGCTGCTGCTAAGTCGCTTCAGTCGTGTCCGACTCTGTGTGCCCCATAGACGGCAGCCCACCAGGCTCCCCCATCCCCGGGATTCTCCAGGCAAGAATACTGCAGTGGGTTGCCATTTCCTTCTCCAGTGCATGAACATGAAAAGTGAAAGTGAAGTCGCTCAGTCCTGTTGATTCCTAGTGACCCCATGGACCTGCAGCCTACCAGGCTCCTCCATCCATGGGATTTTCCAGGCAAGAGTACTGGAGTGGGTTGCCATTGCCTTCTCCACTCCCTTCTCTACCTGCCTTCGATTTTTCCCAGCATCAGGGTTTTTTCTAATGAGTCAGTTCTTCTTCGCATCAGGTGGGCAAAGTATTGGAGCTTCAGCATCAGTCCTTCCAGTGAATATTCAGGACTGATTTCCTTTATGATTGACGTTTGATCTCCTTGCAGTCCAAGGGACTCTCAAGAGTCTTCTCCAGCACCACTGTTCAAAATCTAGTTAGTTATTACTTTGCTTAAAACTCTTATTTAATCAGCTGCTGGATTAATGGTGAAGGATTTTGGACTTACTGTTAATCTAGCCCCTGCTTAGTTTCTCTTGCTTGAACACTTTCAACCCTTTCTGCTCTTGGCTTGATCTTGATCTTTCTGGTGACTCTGCTATGTCACCTGATACAGACAGGTGTTCAGAGTTTCCTGTACTGCCGCAACTCCAGTAGTCTGTCTTACGTGAGATTCTAAAAGGGCTTGCGTTATTTCCTGTATATCTGCAGGATCAAGTATTATGCTTGACATATAGCCATACATTTTTTTGTATGACACATAACCATACAGTTTTACTTGACACAAGTAAATAACAATTTAAACTATTTCTAAACTTTGCCGTAGTCTGGATTCCTAGTACTAGGAAGCTACAATCTAATTTGTATTTTATTGTTGTTTTATTTTATATGTTCATCTTTCACTTTCACCTTTCATGCCTAATGAGCTTTTACTGGGACCTGTTAATACTTTTTTAGATACAGGTTTTAGAATTCTAAATATTTGTTTAAGCCACTTCTGTATAATATTACATAATTTTTGACATATTCACTAGAATATGAGCTTCTTGAAAGCAAAGATTTTTTTGTTTGGTTTGTTCCTTGCTGTATTCAGAGTGTTGTTTAAAAAAAAAAGAAAAATTGTGTATAGTAAACTGGTTAATGGATATTTATTAAATGAATAATAATTTGGTGGGGCTTTTTGTTTGTTTTTTGGCCTGGGGTGGTAGGTGGGAAGTTTATTATTAACTGTTTACTTCTGGGGTAAAATTATTTTTAGCATTTGATGAAAATCTAAGTTTACTTCTTGTCAGTGTCCTTGTGACTCATTTACAACTAAATTACCCATAAAAGGCAGCAGTAGTTTAAATATCTGTATTCATTGCTTTTCTTACAACTTGCTTCTTTATTTCAGTTAATGGCAGTCTAGCAAACTTAAATTCTCTGAGTAGTATCTTCTAAAAGAAGGTGGGAAGGAATTGATGAAAGAACACTATATTCTACTTCCATTTTTTACATAAAATTCTTCCATTGCCTTTATCACTCTGTATTATTATCGTATTTATTTGTCCTCTCCAAAACTGTTATTTGTGTCCTGAGCTACTGTACTGTTGACAGAGGTAGTTTTGAAATAGAATAAGAAAGTTTTAACTTAAAAAAAAAAAAATACTTTATTTTTTAATATAAATTTATTTATTTTAATTGGAGGTTAATTACTTTACAATATTGTATTGGTTTTGCCATGCATCAACATGAATCTGCCACAGGTATACACGTGTTCCCCATCCTGAACCCCCCTCCTGAAGTAAGCCAGTTTTAACTTTCCTTATGTTAAGCTCGTAACAACCACTTTCTCAAATAAAAGCGATTTAATATTTCCATCACATGTGTCTGTGAGGCCTATCAAATTTTTTTCCTTTAAGAGCAGTTTTATGTTTACAACAAAATTGAGAGGAAGGTTACAGAGGTTTCCCATGCGCCCCCTGCTTCTGTTATCAGCCTCCTGTATTATTAATGGCATTTACCCGAATGATACATTTTTTCTTTTTTCAGTTGATGAACCTGCATTGATGTCATAATCACCCCAAGTTCATAGTTTATCTTCAGTTCACTCTTGGTGTTGCACATTTTAGGAGTTAGCACAAACATAATGACATGTGGACCTCTTTATAATACTATACACAGTACTTACCCTGCCCTAAAAATTTTTGTTCTCTGCCTGTTGCGCTTTCTCTCCTCCAGCCACTGATCTTTCAAAAATATGCATTATTTGACTTTTTCCTAAATGTCATAGTTGGATTCACATAGTATGGAGCCTTTTCTGAATGGCTTCATTCACTTAGTAATATGCAATTAAGTTTCTTTCATGTTACTTCTTTTTAGTGCTGATAATATTTCATTACCTGGATACCAATTTGTTTTTCCATTCACTTACTGAAGGGAACATTTTAGTTGCTTCCAAGTCTTAGCTGTTATGAATAAAGCCTCTATAAATATCCATGTGCAGGTTTTTGCATGGACATTAAGTTTTCAACTCCTTAGGGTAAATGTCAAGGAGTACAGTTGCTGGATCATATGGTAAGTTTTATAATAAACCTGCAGACTGTTTTTGACAGTGACTGTCATTTTCCTTTTCCACTGGCAGTGAATTAGAATTGCTATTGTTTCACATCCTTGACAGCATTTTGGATTTTGGCCATAGTAATTGATGTGTGGTAGTGACTTGTTGTCTTAATTAATATTTGCTTAATGACATATGGTATGGAGCATCTTACTTCATATGTTTGCTGCCTTTATAGCTTTGGTTGAGGTCTTTGGCCCATGTTTTGGTTGAATTAGTTTCTTTATTGAGTTTTAAGAGTTCTTTGTATACTTTGGACAACACTCCCTTATCAAATCTGTCATTTGCACACATTTTGTCTCATTTGGTGGCTTTTCATTTTCTTGACATTGTCTTCTGTAGAGCAGAATGTTTTAATTTTAATGAAATCTAGCTTATTCTTATTCCTCTCTTGGATTGTGTCTTTGGGCTTTATCTAAACAAGTATGACCATACCCAGTGTCATTTAGGTTTTCTCCTAAATGTTATCTTTTTTTTTTCTGCATGCTGATGTCTGGTTGTTTCAGCACTATCTTTTGCTTCATTATTTTGCCTTTGCTTCTTTGTTATAGATCGGTTGACTGTATGTATGGGATTTATTTCTGGACTTTCTGTTCTACTCCATGATTTGTTTGTTTCTTACCAGTACCACACTATCTTGGTTTTTCTAGGTTTACAATTTTGATATTGGGAAATGGCAGTGCTCCAACTTTGTTCTTCAGTATTATATTGGCTGTTTTGGCTCTTGGGCCTTTTCATGTAAACTTTAGAATCAACTTGTTGATATTTGATAAAATAACTTGCTAGATTTTGATTAGAATTGCATTGAATCAAATCAAGTAGGGAAGAACTGATGTCTTAACAGTACTGCATCTTCCTGTCCATGAACTAGAAATATCTCTTCATTTTGCTGGTTCTTTGATTTCAGCCATCAGAGTTTTGTGGTTTTCTTTCTTGTAGATTTTGTATATATATATTGTGTGTCTGTGTGTGTATTTAGTTTTATACTTGGCTACTTTTTAGGGGAGTATTAGTGTAAATGGTGTTGTTTCTAACTTCAAGTTTCTCTTGTTCACCATTGGTATATTGAAAAGCAATAGACTTTGGTACATTAACATTATGTGGTACAACCTTGATTTACTTGCTTATTAACTGCAAGAGTTTGGGGTTCATTCCTTTGGATTTTCTATTTTGACAGTCATATCATCTGTGATCATCAGTTTTATATCTTTCTTCCCAATCTGTATGCCTTTTCTTTTCTTGTTTTGTGTTAATAAGGATTTCAGTATGAGGTTGAAAAGAGTGGTGACGGAATCTTTGTCTTGTAACCAGATGTTAGTTCAAAGTTGTCACATTAAATATGATGCTCGATGTAGGGTATTTTTTTAAAAGTCTTAACCAAGTTGAAAAAATTCCCCTCAGTTCCTGGTTTACTGAGAGTTTTCTTATGAATAGATGTTGGGTTCTGTCAGATGCTTTCTTTTCACCTGTTGATGTGGTCATGTGAGTCTGTTGATGTGAAAGATTACATTAACTGATTTCAGAATATTGAACCAGCTTTTATACCTGAGATAAATCCTGCTTGGTTGTGGTATATATTTCTTTTTATACATTGTTGGATTTGGTTTGCTGATATTTTGTTGAGAATTATAGTGTCTATGTTCATGAGAGATATTGGTCTATAATTTTCTTGTGATGCATTTTTCTGGTTTTGGTGTTCAAGTAATGTGGGCCTTGCCCTGTAAAATAAATAAAGTTTCTCTCTGCTTCTTTCTCTGAAATTGTAGATAATTGGTATAATTTCTTCCTTAAATATTTGGTAGGATTTACCAGTGAATCCTGGGCCTAGTGCTATTTTGGAAGGTTATTGTTGATCTTTTTTTTTTTTTTAATACGTATAGACTGAGATAGTTTCTTTTTGGTGTGAGTTTTAGCAGATCATGTGTTTCAAGGAATTGTCCATTTCATTTGGGTTCCCAAATTTGCAGGTATAGAGCTGTTCACAGTATTCCTTTATTATCATTTTAATTTTCATGGAATCCTTAGTGATGCCCCCTCTCCTTTCTGCTCAGGCAGTGTTTTTAAAATAAGGACAATTATAACTGAAACCTAAAATGAGTGCTTTTAAAATCTTGTTTCCTTTTTTTTTTTTTTTTTTTTCACTTCTTATTTTCTTATTACTTTATTGTAACATCTCTATCTGGATAACATAGACCTTCTTAAGGTTGATCTTTTTTTCCTTCCTACCTTCTGTTTTGCTTTTATTTTTGGTTTCTGATCAGAGGAGTCATGCTGACGTGGATCAGAGGTGGATCATGCTTGCAGGGAGCTTGTAGATTAACTGGGGAGGTTAGAATATGTATAGAAATTACAGTCAGAAGCAATTAATTTTTACTCATAAATGTTTTCTACTCTTGTTTGCCTCTTAGATACTTATTGATAATTCCTTGTATTAACCCTATAAAGCCCTCATCTCTAATTTAGTCATCAGTTCATCTATATATGAGTGGTTTTTTTCATAAGAAAAAGTTCATGGTAGTGTGTGGTTTTATTGTTTATACTTCTTCAAATGATTAAGGATCTTAGGAAAGAAGTAAGTTTTAAAGCTCATGATTTTGTTCATGTTAAGAGCCTAGTACTTTTTCTGCTTCAGATGACAATCCAGGCTGCCAGTGTTAGAAGATTTACATCATTAATTTGTTTCTTTGTAGGGGAGTGAGCATTAATGTTCTCCGACATGAAGCTGAATTTTATGGAATCACTCCACTAGGTATGTATCTTACTACTATTTTTTATTTATGATTCGACCCTTTGAGCATTCAGCTTGCCCAAGTGAAGTGTGTTTTATATCAGGTCCTAATTTTTGATGGACTAGTCAGTACTTGCTTTTTGTGGATTTTCATAGGAAAAAGATATTGTCAGCTGATTTAACTTAAACATTTTCCCTTTTCTTTCCTTATCCTCTTTAACTAGAGAAAATAAGTGGAGTACTATTGTTCTGTTTGCATGTACTCTTGACAAGTTTGCTTTGAAATGTTTTTAGTAAGAAGGCTTCTCTTATGTGAAGAGCTGGAGCGTTCATCTTGCGGCAGTGTCCTTTTCCATGGTTACTTGCCTCCACCAGGTACTTCTGCTTTGTTCATTGAGTTGTTCATGTCTTTTTATCATTACATTAAGTACAGATTTGTGAATAGGAAAATCTGTTTCTTGATTATCTCATTTGTAAATCTACTAGAAAAGATGAGAACTTTAATCTTAACAGAAGTTAGGTCAGACTATAAGGTAGGGTAGGAGTTTGCCAAAATTTTTTTGTAGAGGGCCAGTTAGGCTTGTGAGTTAGAAGATCTCTGGCAGTTAACTGAACTCCACTGTAAACACTGCAGAAATGGATGGGTGTGATGGTGTCTAATACAACTTTACTTCCATAAACTGCCATCAGACTGGACTTGGCTTTGGTCAAATTTGCTGATTCCTGTGTTTGAGAACTGCTTGTCCATCTCCTTTGTGGAACCCTAGGGGAGAGGAGGGTGAGGTGCATGTCATTTCTGCCCCTCTTCAGTTAGTACAGTTTGATCTGTGCCTGTGTTGTAGCAGAGTTTTGAACAAGAGTTCATTTCAAAATGATTTCAAAAAGGCTCCTCTGCCAAATAAGGGATGCTTAGAAGTATAGGGCAATTCAGCTATAAAGCTGAATAAAATTTAAATTAGTAAATAAAGTTTAAAGTTAAAATGTAAACTTAATAAAGTTTAAATTAGTGAATAGTACCTATCTCATAGTAACTGTTCCATAAATGTAGAGAGTTAGTGACAGAATGAATGAACTAGTGGTGATTGATTTGGTCTTATACATATGATAAATCTTAGTCTGTCTTATTAAATATATAACATGGAAAATATCAGAAATCTTTTTTTAAAAATTTCATCTTATTTGTTATGGTACTTATTTGCAGTAAATTGCAATATTAGAAGATAAATTTCAGCTATAATGTTTAGTTTTTTGTTTTTTAGCCATAAGAACATATGAAATTTTCAAATTTTGGTGGGTGAACTTAAAAAATTTTATCTTCTTTGCTTTCATAGGTATTCCTAGTCGTAAAATAAACAACACTACTAGATCCTCAGCTGATTCTAGAAATGGACTAAATTTTACAGAAGGTGAAGCTCGAGGAAATGGTACTCAGCCTGTTCTTTCTGGAACTGGAGAAGAAACTGTTAGGCTAGGTAAGTATAACTTACATAAACCAAAAAAGTATGTACGTTTTTAGCTCTAGATATTGAGTAATTATTTTTAAAGATGTAGCTTGTGCTATATCTCTTTTTAATCTAGATCTCCCGTTTATATCTTGAAAAGTCTCACCTAATATTTTTATTTAAAAAGTTTGTGATTTTCTGTTTGCTGTAAACCTTTAGAACAGAGGTTGACAGACTTTTTCTGGGCCAGATGGTGGACATAGTGGGCTTCATGAGCCTGAAGGTCTCTGTTAGAACTGCTCATTTCTCTTTGTAGTGCACAAGCAGCTTTGATGTGTGGACAGATGTGCTTGGCTGTGTTCCAACAAAGCTTTCTTTCTCAAAACAGGCCGAGGACTGGAATTGGCCTCTTGGCCATAGTTTGCAAACCCCTTTTTTAGAACACAGAAAACATTTCTTTTTCTAATGTCAACAGGGTTTCCTGTGGATCCACGAAAGGTGCTAATAGTAGCTGGCCATCACAACTGGATTGTAGCTGCGTATGCCCATTTTGCTGTGTGTTACAGGTATTATATAATTAATAATGGCTTACTTTTTACTTTGGGGGTATTTTTTAATAGCTGTGATTTTACACTTAAAGATTTAAGAGCTATTTAATTTTAGTCATCAGATTTTTTTTCCTTCCAATTTTGCCTCCTGATTAAATTCAGTTTACTTTTATTTTTACAACTAATTTCATAAATACTGATAGCCTCAGTATGTTTAAATATTGCTCATACAGTATAAACTGAAATAAGTGAAATATCTTGAAGTTTACACCTTCTTGCTTAGTGTATCCAGCTTCCAAATTGTTTAACTGTTGTGTTAAATGAGGCAGGCTTGTTAATGTGATCCCTGTGTTTTTTTGTCTGTAATGATTAAATATTGTACTCTTAGAGGAGAATAAGACATTGGTCATGAGTACTGTACACTTGGGAGTGAGGTAGTTAAGCAGGACCATTGTGAACAGAAGTGATGTAGTTTAGTATCTAACGTGCAAGGTAGTTTTGTTTTGTCTAATTCTTGCATTCTCAGAAACCAGCAGGAGCAAGGAAAAGTATATACTAGGGATTTCTCTTTTTTATTTGTCTGAAAGGTAGGATTCTTAGTTCAGAATTGCTGTATGAAGTGAGAAATGTTGATGATGGGGGAATAGTGGTGTTGTTCAGTCGTTAAGTCGTGTACAACTCTTTGCAACCCCATGCAGCCCTCAGCATGCTACACTTCCCTGTCCATCACCAGCTCCCAGAGCTTGCTCAAACTCATGTCCATTGAGTTGGTGATACCATCCAACCATCTCATATTCTGTCATCCTCTTCTCCTTCCTTCAGTCTTTCCCAGCATCAGGGTCTTTTCCACTGAGTCAGTTCTTCACATCAGGTGACCAAAGTTTTGGAGCTTTCAGCATCAGTCCTTCCAATGAATATTTAGGACTGATTTCCTTTAGGATTGACTGGTTTGATCTCCTTGCAGTCCAAGGGACTCTCAATAGTCTTCTCCAACACCACAGTTCAAAACCATCAGTTCTTTGGTGCTCAGCTTTCTTTACGGTCCAACTCTCACATCCGTACATGACTACTGAAAAAACCATACCTTGGATTAAATGGACCTTTGTTGGCAGAGTGATGTCTCTGCTTTTTAATATGCTGTCTAGATTTGTCATCGATTTCCTTCCAAGGAGCAAACATCTTTTAATTCATGGCTGCAGTCAGTTCTCAGTCATTTCAGAACCCAGAAAAAGAGAATCTGCCCATATTTTCACTTTTCCCTCTTCTATTTGCCATGAAGTGATGGGACTAGATGCCATGATCTTAGTTTTTTGATTGTTGAGTTTTAAGCCTGCTTTTTCACTCTCCTCTTTTCACCTTCATCAAGATGCTCTTTAGTTACTCGTCACTTTCTGCCACTGAAGTGGGATTATCTGCATATCTGCAGAGGTTGTTGGTATTTCTCCTGGCAATCTTGATTCCAGTCTGGCATTTCACATGATGTGCTCTGCGTAGAAGTTAAATACACGGTATGACATTATATGGCCTTGATGCACTCCTTTCCCAGTTTGGAATCAGTCCGTTCCATGTCCAGTTCTAACTGTTACTTCTTGACCCTTATACAGATTTCTCAGGGGAAAGGTAAGGTTGTCTGATATTCCTGACTCTTCAAGAATTTTCCACAGTTTTTTTGTGATCCACACAGTCAGAGGCTTCCAAGTGGTCAGTGAAGCAGTAGGTATTTTTCTGGAGTTCATTTGTTGTCTCTCTGATGCAACAGATATTGGCAATTTGATTTCTGGTTCCTCTGCCTTCTCTAAATCCAGCTTGTACATCTGGAATTTCTTAGTTCATGTATTGCTGAAGACTAGCTTGAAGGATTTTGAGCATAATGAGCTCAAAATGCTAGCATATGGAATGAGTGCAATTGTATGATAGTTTTCAACATTCTCTGACATTTCCCTTTTATGGGACTGGAATGAAAACTGACCTTTGCTAGTCCTGTGGTCATGCAGGGTTTTCCAGATATGCTGACGTTGAGCGCAGCACTTGGACAGCACCATCTCAGGATGTTAAATAGCTCAGGGGGAATTCTGTCGCCTGCACTAGGTGTTTGTGGTAATTCTTCTAAGAGCCACTTGACTTCCTGTTCCAGGGTGTCTGCTGCTGGGCGAGCTACCACACCATTGTGATTGTCCCAGGTCATTGAGACTGTTTTGTGTAGTTCTGTGTATTGCCACCTCTTCTTAATTTCTTCTACCTTTAGGTCCTTACTGTCTCTGTCCTTTATCATGTCCATCCTTGTATTAAACGTCGCCTTGAGACCTCCAGTTTTCTTGAAGAGATATCTAGTCTTTCCCCTTCTGTTGTTTTCCTCTGTTTCTTTTCATTGTTCAGTCAAGAAGGCCTTATCTCTTCTTGCTATTCTCTGTAACCCTGCATTCAGTTGGGTATATCTTTATGTTTCTCCCTTGCCTTTCCCTTCTTTTCTTTCCTTAGGTATTTGTAAGCCTCCTCCGACAACCGCTTTGCCTTCTTGCATTTCTTTCTCTTTGGGATGGCTCTGGTCCCTGCCTCCTGTACAGCATTACAAACCTCTGTCCATAGTTCTTTGGGCATTTTGTCTGCATTGTCATGCTTCACTTTTATATTTTTTTCTTGCTCAGTTTACCACATGTTACTTGAATTATCGAAAGAGTATTTGTATAGACTAATTACCCTTTTGGAATTTATATTCCTCTTTCGATTTTTAAAAATATCATTGTCTTTATTTGTTTATTTGGGCTGTGCTGGGTCTTCATTCCTGTGCTTGCTTTTCTCTAACTGTGGTGAGAGAGGGCTGCTCCCTGATTGTGGCACACTGACTTCTCTGTGCCAGTGGCTTCTCTTGTTTTAGAACCCAGGCCCTAGGGTGAGCAGGCTTCAGTAGTTGCAGCCCATGGGCTTACTAGTTGTGGCGCAGGGGCTTAGTTGCTCCATAGTATGTGGGATCTTCCCAAGTCAGGGATCAAATCTATTTCTCCTGCTTTGGCCAGGGGGTTCTTTACCACTGAGCCACCAAGGAAGCCCTCTGCTTTAGATTTTTAATGCATGTAAAATGTACTTTTTGTATAAGATATTACATTTAGGAATTTATTTTCTTCCACATGAGTGGCTAATTATGTTCTGATTATTACATAAACCATCCTTTTGCATTGAATTTGAAAACCTTCATCTTGCTTTATATTTATTTTTATAACTTGCATCTAATTTTATACTTCTTTCCCCCTATTGTTGGACACTTGGCTATTGAAAATAATGCTACTGTGAGCATGGGCGTACAGAACTTTTCAGACTAGTGTTTTTGTTTTCTTTGAATATATTCCCAGAATTGAAATCGTGTTATCATAGGGTAGATTTGTACTTAATTTTTTTGAGCAAACACCATATTGTTTTCCATAGTAGCTATACCAATTTACAGTCCCACCAACAGTGACAGAGCTTCCCTTTTCTCCACATCCACACCAGCATTTATTGTTGTTTTTTCAGAATTTTTATTTTGTTTTGAAATATAGCTAATTGACAATGTTGTGATAGTTTCACATGGACAGCAAAGAGACTCAGCCATACATACATGTATCCATCTCTTGTCTTTTCATGATGACTGTTGCAACAGGTATGAAGTGATACCTTACTGTGGATTTGATTTGCATTTCCCTATTGACAGTTGATGCAGAGGATCTTTTCTTGTACATTGGCTGTTTATATCTTCTTTGGGAAAATGTCCATTCAAGTCTTTGGCCCATTTTTTAGTTGGATTATTTGTTTTTTTTGCTGTTGAGTTGTTTGAGTTCTTTATATATTTGCATATTGACACCTTATCAGATATATGGTTTGCAAATATTTTTTCCTGTTCCTTTGGTTGCTTTTTTCACTTTGATAGTTTCTCTTTCTGTGCAGATGCTTTTTAGTGTGATGTAGTCCCATTTGTTTATTTCTGATTTTATTGCTTGTACTTTACGTGTGATTTTGAAAACAGTCATTACCATGACTCATGTCAAGGAGCTTTTTCGCTGTGTTTTCTTCTAGGAGCCTCATGGTTTTAGGTCTTCAATCAATTTTGAGTTTATTTTTGTCAGTAGTGTAAAGTGAAAGTGAAAGTGTTAGTTACTCAGTTGTGTCCGACTTTTTGTGACCCCATGAACTATATAGCCTGCCAGGCTTCTCTGTCCATGGGATTTCCCAGGCAAGAATACTGGAGTGGTTTGCCATTCCCTTCTCCAGGGGAACTTCCTGACCTGGGGATTGAACCTGCACCGCTTGTATTGCAGATTCTATACCATCTGAGCCACTAGGGAAGCCAGTAAGGGTCAAATTTAATTCTTTTCTGTTTAAGTATCCAGTTTTCCAGGCACCATTTATTGAAGAAGCTCCCTTTTCTTCATTTAGTATTCTTGGCTACCTTATCAAACATTAGTTGACTATATATGCTTGGACTTATTTCTGGGCTCTTAATCCTGTTCCATAGGCCTATTTGTGTGTTGGTCTTCTTAATCTTTCCTTTCATTAGCTGGTGAGAATTTGAAATAGGAGATTGGAGGATTTTTGTGTGTTGTGTTAGATGGAAGAGAAATAATATGAAATATTCTTATGTGTTAAAGAGAAAAACTTGGGTGTGTGTTTGGCTTCATAATTTAACCTTTGAGAGGTAGAATCAGCTTCCTTTATAATTAGCCTGGTAGTGAGGAGTTGGAAAGAAAACAGTGAAAGTTATATTGAGAAAAGTCCAGTAGAAAACAAGCAATGAGGGATTTTGTGCTGATATATACTGTTAAAATTAAAAAATGAACTTAGGCAAGCAAAATCACCCTAACACATGTAGCTCCTCCATCTGGACCTTTAGGAAAGAATCATTGTGTGCTTGTATTTCTGCCTTCTTGTGGTACCCATCCCAAACCACTTTGTGTTTTTAGTTGCAGAGTCTCCTTACCAACCTCCAGAACCCTTTTTTCTGTCTGGGATCCATCTCTTGAAGAAAAATAGGCAAAGGGAAATCTGACAGAGTCTGGTTTGGCAAATCATTTCAGCACTGAGCAGAAATTATGTATTTAGGAGTTGGGGAAGGAATGGAGAGGTGTGAGAAGAAGGGAGAGCTCTTCAAAATAAGATGACTCGACTCTAGAGGCTCCTCATTAGTAAATATTGGGAAAACATCCAGTTCCATAAAAATAGCTTCTGAATATTGAGAAATTAATTGGACTTTCCAGTTAGGACTTATTCAGCTGTTATTTTATGCCAGGCATATAACACTGAAGTCTCTTGTATACATTTTCTCATTTAATTATCACAACAACCTGTGGCATGGATCTCATCATCCCTATTTTACTAATGAGAAAACCAAGTTGGAGAAATTCCCTAGGTCATCCTGGGGAAAGAAATGACAGAATTCTCAACTCTCTCCGTCCCATTGCTTCTCATGTCCCGGGCACATAGTAGATTCCGAAGAATGCATTAGAATAAACACCATGTTCCTGGTCTCTGGTATCAGTGAGTAGTGTTAGTTTTGACAACATTATTAGTAGTTCTTTGATGCAGTGGGATAGGCAGTGGGCTGGGCTCAGTCTGAGAGCTACCCCACCTCACTTTGTGGTTTCTCTTCCTAAGGGAGTGGAGTGGTGTGGAAACAACTGACAAATTAACTGAACAAGAAGTTTTGGCTGAGGAGAAGTATAAAATGAAAATAATGTAGGTGCCTTGGTGTATTAGTTTCTTCCTTCTGCTATAACAAATTACCATATATTTATTTTCATCACTCGGTTCTGGAGTTCAGAAAACTTCAAATTGGATCTTGCTGGGCTACAGTCAAGATATTGGCAGGTTTGTGTTCCTTCTGGAGGCTCCAGCAAGTTTCTTTGTCCTTCCCAACTTCTAAAGGCCATCTGTGTTCCTTTAATCACATTTCCTTTTTTACATTTCCAAACCAGCAGCGTAGCATCTTTAGATCTCTTCCTTGTGTCCCACTCATCTACCTCTGCTTATGCGGACCTTAGTATTACATTCTAGGCACCTGGATAGTCCCTCCATCTCTTTAACTTCATCACATCTGCAAAGCCCCTTTGCCATGTAAGATAACATTTTTACCATTTTCAGGAATTTAGACAAGGACATGTTTAGGGAGCCATTATTCTGCCTACCACACTTGGCGAGGAGTTTTATAGTTCAGATAGAAAGGACAGACATCAACTTGGAGGCAAATATTACTCTTCTAGTGTGGATTTTAATTGCTACAAGACTCCTATGAAAACAGGAAAGAAAGTGAAAGTGCAGTCGCTCAGTTGTCTTTTGACTGTTTGCGACCCCATGGACTGTAGCCTACCAGGCTCCTCCATCCATGGAATTTTCCAGGCAAGAATCCTGGAGTGGGTAGCCATTCCCTTCTCCAAGGGATCTTCCCATCCCAGGGATCGAACCGAAGTCTCCCATATTGCAGGCAGACGCTTTACCATCTGAGCCATGTGGGAAGCCATTGAGGCAGGACTTTAAAGTTTTAACCTGGAGTATAGAGTTGATTTACAATGTTGTGTTAGATATAGGTGTACAGCAAAGTGATTCAGTCATAAATATACATATATCCATTCTTTTTTAGATTCTTTTCACGTATAGGTCTTTGCAGAATATTGAGTAGATTTCCCTGTGCTTTACAGTAGATCTTTTTTAATTATCTATTTTATATGTAGTAGTGTGTATATGTTAAACTCCTAATTTATCTCTCTACCCTGCATTTCACCTTTGGTAACTGTCAGTTTGTTTTCAAAGTCTGTGAGTCTGTTTCTGTTTTCTAATGAGTTTGTATCTTTTTTTAAAAATTATATATATGTGATATCTGATATTTGTCTTTGTTTTACTTCAGTTAGTATGATTATCTCTAGGTACATCTGTGTTGCTGCTACTGGCATTATTTCATTTTTTATGTCCAAGTAATATTCCATTCTATATATGTACCACATCTGCTGCAAATGAACATTGAGGTGCATATATCTTTTCAAAGTATGGTTTTCTTCAGATACATGCCTAGACATGGAATTGCTGAATCCTATAGTAGTACTATATTTAGGTTTTTAAGGAATCTCCATACTGTTCTCTGTACGATACACCAATTTATATTCCCACCAACAAATGTAGGAGAGTTCCCTTTTTTCCACATCTTCTCCAGCATTTATTGTTTGTAGATTTTTTGATGATGGCCATTTTGACTAGTGTGAGGTGACAGCTCATTGTAGTTTTTGCATTTCTCTAATGATTAGAGAAATTAAGCCTCAATTAGATGTTGAGCCTCTTTTCACAGGCCTCTTGATCATCTGTTTGTCTCTTTGGAGAAATGTTTGTTTAGACACCCACCCATTTTTTGATTGCGGGTTTTTTTGTTTTTTTTTTAATATTGAGCTACATAAGTTGTTTGTATATTTGGAGATTAATCCCTTATCAATGTCTTTGTTTGCAAATATATTGTGGATGGTTTCCATTGCTGTGAAAAAGCTTTTAAGTTTAATTTGGCTTCCCTGTGGCTCAGATGGTGTAGAATTTGCCTGAAATGCCGCAGACTCTGGTTCTGTACCTGGGTTGGGAAGATCTGCTGGAGAGGGAAATGACAAACCACCCCAGTATTCTTTCCTGGAGAATTCCATGGATAGAGAAGCCTGGCAGGCTCCAGTCCATGGGGTCCCAAAGAGTAGGACATGACTGAGCGACTAACACACACACACAGGTCCTATTTATTGCTTTTTATTTTAATTGCTGTAGGAGGTGATTCAAAAAAGACCTTGCTGCGATGCATATCACAGCATACTGCCTACGTTTTCATCTAAGACTTTTCGTAGGATCTGGTCTTACATTTAGGTTTTTAATCCATTTTGAGTTTATTTTTTATAATTTTATGTATGTATTTATGACCGTGATGGGTCTTCATTGCTGTGCAGACTTTTCCCTAGTTGCTGCAAGTGGGGTCGACTCTCTAGCTTCAGTGCACAGGCTTCTCATGGTGGTGGCATCGCTTTGTTGCAGAGTACAGTCTGTAGGGCATGTGGGCTTCAGTAGTTGCGGCTCTGGCTCACAGGCTCAACAGTTGGGGTGTACAGCTCGACAGCTGGGACACATAGACTAAGTTGTTCTGCACAATGTGGGATCTTCCCAGATCAAGGATCAAATCTGTGTCTCTTGCATTGGAAGGTGGATTCTTTACCAGTAAGCCACCAAGGAAGCCCAATCCATTTTGAGTTTGTGTGTGGTATTAGAAAATGTTCTAATTTCATTCTTTTGTAGGTAACTGTCTAGTTTTCCCAGCACCATTTAGAGACTGTCTTTTCTCCCTGACCATCACCAACTCCTGGAGCTTGCTCAAACTCATGTCCATCTAGTCGGTGATGCCATCCAACCATCTCATCCTCTGTCGTCCCCTTCTCTTCTCGCCTTCAATCTTTCCCAGCATCAGGGTCTTTTCCAAGGAGTCAGTTCTTCATATCAGGTGGCCAAAGTATTGGAGTTTCAGCTTCAACATCAGTCCTTCCAATGAATATTCAGGACTGATTTCCTTTACGATTGCCTGGTTTGATCTCTTTGCAGTCCAAGGTACTCTCAAGAATCTTCTCCAACACCACAGTTCAAAAGCATCAATTCTTTGGCACTCAGCCTTCTTTATGGTCCAACTCTCACATCTATACATGACTACTGGAAAAACCATAGCTTTGACCAGATGAATCTTTGTTGGCAATGTGATGTCTCTGCTTTTGAATATGCTATCTAGGTTCGTCATAACTCCTCTTCCAAGGAGCAAGTGTCTTTTAATTTCTTGGCTGTAGTCATCATCTGCAGTGATTCTGGAACCCCAAAAAATAAAGTCTGACACTATTTCCATTGTTTCCCCGTCTATTTGCCATTAAGTGATGGGACTGGATGACATGATCTTAGTTTTTTCAATGTTGGGTTTTATGCAAACTTTTTCACTCTCCTCTTTCACTTTCATCAAGGAGCTCTTTAGTTCTTCACTTTCTTCCACAAGGTTGGTATCATCTGTGTATCTGACGTATTGTTATTTCCCCTGGCAGTCTTGATTCCAGCTTGTGCTTCATCCAGCCTGGCATTTCTGATGATGTACTCTGCATATAAGTTAAATAAGCAGGGTGACAACATACAGCCTTGACATGCTCCTTTCCTAATTTGGAACCAGTCTGTTTGTTGTTTCATGTCTGGTTCTAATTGTTGCATCTTGACTTGCATACAGATTTCTCAGGAGGCAGTTAAGGTGGTATACCAGACCTGGTATTCCCATCTCTTTAAGAATTTTCCACAGTTTTTTGTGATCCACACAGTCAAAGGCTTTGGCATAGTCAATAAAGCAGAAGTAGGTGTTTTTCTGGAACTCTCTTGCCTTTTTTATGATCCATCAGATGTTGGCAATTTGATCTCTGGTTCCTCTGCCTTTTTAAATCCAGCTTGAATATCTGGAAGTTCACAATTCTCGGACTGTTGAAGCCTGGCTTCATAATTCGTGATACTGCTCCGTAGTTTTCTTTTTGTGTGTTACTTTTGTCTGGTTTTAGTATTAGGATGATGGTGGCCCCATAGAAAGTGTTTGTGAGTGTTCCTTTCTCTGCAGTTTTTGGGAATGATTTTAGACAGATCAGTAATAACGTAATAACTTTTCTCTAAATGTTTGATAGAATTTACTTGTGAAGCCGTCTGGTCCCGGACTTTTGTTTGTTGGAAGTTTTTAAATTTCAGTTTTAGTGTTGTGACGGATCGGTTCATATTTTTCATTTCTTTCTGGTTTAGCCTTGGAAGGTGGTGCTTTTCTAAGAACTTAAAACATTTTGTCTAGGTGTTTTATTGGCATATAGTTGCTTCTAGTAGTCCATTATCCTTTGTGTTTCTGTGCTGTCCCTTGTAACATTTTCATTTCTCATTTTATCCATTTGAGCCCTCTTTTTTGCTTGAGTCTGGCTAAAGGTTTATCAATTTTATCTTCTCACAGAATCAGCTTTTAGTTTCATTGATCTTTTCTATTGGTTTGTCTCTGTTACATTCATTTCTGCTGATATTTATGATTTCTTTTTTTTCCAGTAAGTTTGGGTTTTGTTTTCTTCTTTCTTTAGTTGTTTAGGTGTAAGGTTATGGTGTTTATTTGAAATTTTTCTTGTTTTCTGAGGTAAGATTGTATTGCTGTAAGCTTCTCTCTTAAAAGTGCTTTTGCTGTTTCCTATAGGTTTCAGATTGTTGTGTTTTTTTTTATCATTTGCTTCTAGGTACGTTTTGATTTCCTCTTTGATTTCTTCAGTGATCCATTTAGCCTCTATTTTTTTTTTAGCAGCTTTTTGTTTGTAATTAATTTCTAATCTCATAGCATTGATCAAAATGGTGCTTGATAGGATTTAAATTTCCTTAAATTTACCAAAGCTTTCTTTATGGCCTGCTTGTGATCTGTCCTGGAAAATCTTCTATGTGCACTTGAGAAAAATGTGTATTCTGCTGCTTTTGGATGGAATGTTCTATAAATATCTTTTTAAGAGCATCTAGTCTAATGATCTAATGTGTCATGTAAGACCTGTGTTTCCTTATTAGTTTTCTGTCTGATGACCTGTCCATTGATACAGTTGGGGTGGTAAAGTTTTCCTATTACTGTGTTACTGCTAATTTCTCCTTTCATGGCTGTTAACATTTCTTTATTTATTGAGTTGCTCCTATGTTGGGTGCATATATATTTATACTTGTATCTTCTTGGTTTGATCCTTTGTTCATTATCCTTTGTCTCTTGTCTCTTTATTTTAGTCTATTTTGTCTGATATGAGTATTACTACTGCAGCTTTCTTTTGATTGCCGTTTTCATTGAAAGCCCTTTTCCGTTTTACTTTCAATCTGTTTGTGTCCCTGGATATGAAATGGAACTCTTATAAACAGCACACATATATGTAGATCTTTTTTTTAAAAAATCAATTCTGCCAGTCTATGCCATTTGGTTGAAGCATTTAATCCATTTACATTTAAGTTAATTATCTGTACATATGTTTTTATTGGGCTTTCCTGGTGGCTCAGTGATAAAGAATCTGGCTGCCAGTGCAGGAGACATGGGTATGATCCCTGGATCAGGAAGATACCTTGGAGAAGGAAATGGCAACCCACTCCAGAATTCCTGCCTGGGAAATCTCATGGACAGAGGAGCCTAGCAGGCTGTAGGCCATGTGGTCGCAAAAGATTCGGACACGACTTAGTGTCTAATAACATGTTAGACAATAATAACATGCTCTTATTGTCATTTTAGATTCTTTTGACATATTTATATGGTTACAGTATATTTACAGCAAGTTTCAAAAATTTGAGAGCATATACCCTCCACTATATCTTTCATGGTCTTAATTTGAAAGTTAACCATATTCTTTGCATAGCTGTCGCAATTTCAGAGTATTATTTCATTATGCAGGAATAAAGAGATGGGTTGTTGGAATATCAGAGCTTGTTCTGTGTTTTTACACATTTAAAATTGTGTATTTACATGTATGGAAAAATGTAAAGCAAATATTGCTTCTTCTTTGTACTTGATTTTAACTTAAAAAGTAGTAAATGCACATATCTCATTGAGTTAAATTATGTAATCGTTACAATTACTCTCAAATATGCTGTCCTGATTCTTTTACTGTTATCTTTTTGTTTTACAATACCCTAATTTCTCTAGAGGAAAATGACTTAGAAGTAGTTTTTGTAAAAGATTAGATCATATTTAGTTGTATTATTTTATTAGTCAGTGGTTATAAGATTCCACTGTTCATCTCATTAAATCAGTACAGCATCCCTTTTTTGAAGAATGTGAGCCTAGTACCTAGTGTATGTCTGCATGCACATATTGACATATTGTCTTTATTCTTGAAGTGCTGGCAGTCCCTGCTTTGTGTCCAGTCTGCCGGTCCTTAAGAGGATCTAGGTTTAATTTCTCAGTGTTTTGTCAGTATTTAGGGTTTATTGGATAATTATTTTTATTTTTGTATTTTGACACATGAATCCCACCTGGTGGCTGAAGTGGGTAATTACAGACCATATATTGCCTCGGAAAACCATGTGAGATTTTTCTATATATTGCCTTTAAGTTTAAGGAAATCATTAATTCTTGGAATTAATAAGAAGGTTGAATTGCATATTTTTGTGGATTATAGCTGTATTTAGCATACATTTTAAACAAAAATAAAGCTAAAGTGTTTTTATATAGGTTGTTAGTTGGTCATCATTTATGAATGCTTAAGTTTGATTTTTGTGGTTTTATATCAGGTAGTGTTTAAAGGAGCACATACTCATTTATTGTCTTTGGGTAAGGCAAAGAGATTCTTTGTTTTGTTTCTGTCACTTGTTTTGTGTAACTTTAAAAATAAATATTCCATCATTAAAGTTCAGGTCGTTTATTGTCATGATTGCTTAACTGTATGGTTTTTAAATGTTTGAAGGCTTAAAGTGTAACCCCCAAAAATAATGCATGTCTGAAAGACTTCAATTCAGTTAGGACAGCAAAAGTTATTAAAAATTTACAAGTATGTTTATCAACAATTACATATTAAAGCATTTTTATTCAGTCAGCTAAATCTAAATCATGATAAGACACCTTTACTTATGGAGAAGGGATAGGCTCATGAGATTTTTTTTCATTTTGTGTGAGACCTTTAAAATCCAATCCTCAGTGAGTGGTTTCCAAAGGTCACATTTCATTCATTTGATTATACCAAGCTATCATATACCAGGTCACTCCCTTATCTTAGTTTGTCTTAATAAACTATCATCTGAAGTATCAAGAAATAATTGATTCTCAGTTAAGCATAGTAACTGATAGATTCAAATATTCTCCTGAAACTGATTTTGTTGACTATTTCTATTCACAAATAATGACAAAGTACCACTTTTTTGTGTAAAATGCAGAAAGATAATACTTTTTTTTTTTTAAGTTTCTAAGTCTTTAAAGTTTGGAGAACTTTGCTAAATTATTCTTTGGAGGAGTATAGACCTTTAGTCTCTTTTTAAGCGGTTTCTGTGTCTTTTATTTTTTAGTAAATACATAGATAAATAGCTGTGATTAAACTTATTTTGGTACATTCATTCATGTTCTCTTTGCTAAGTACTGCTGAGTCTTATTTATGTTGTCTGTTTATATTCAACAGAATCAAAGAATCATCAGGATGGCAACAAGTGTTTACAAGCCCATATTTGGATTGGACTATTGAACGAGTAGCTTTAAATGCAAAAGTGGTCGGGGGTCCACACGGAGACAAGGACAAAATGGTGGCTGTTGCTTCAGAGAGTAGCATAATCTTATGGAGTGTCCAAGATGGAGGAAGTGGAAGCGAAATTGGTAGGAAAATGTGGTTTATGCTGTTGCATTTAATATTCTGAAGTTTAAGAGGGATTGCCCATAAATATCAAAATTAACTTGGACTAGTTGTTAGTTAGCTAGAGCTGGTGCATCTTCTGTTCAGTGTCCAGTAACAGTAAGACTGCTCAGTGTGAGAGGAATGATCTGGTAAAGAGACAAAAAACCCGACTTGACTGCTCTGTAAGAATGTGCCCTTCCTGAATCCTATTTAGTGGTGGCTGCATTCTCTCCACCTCTTTCATATCACTGGGCTGAAGGTGGGGTAAATAACTTTCTTTGTCCTCCCCACTTGTTGCTTCTAGACCCGAAGTTCTCAAGCTTTTCAATCTCCTCTAAGCCTCCTTTACTTTCTTAAATCATTCAGGACCGTTAATTATTTTTGTTTGCGTAGGTATTATCTACTCTGCTATTTACCAGAATAGGAGTTAATACTGCAATTCTGATAACTTAATTTAAAAAATAACGATAAAAACCCATTACATGGTAACATGAATAATTTTAGTAAAAAATAACTGTATCTCCAGAATGGGAAGAGTAGCAGTGGTTTACCATTTTGTAAACCTCCTTTATGTTTAATAGAATTCTGATAGCTATTTCTGCATTCAGTCTCCTGTGTGTGATTTGTTATTCTGGTAGAACTTGGTGAAGAGTTTGGCCTCACACAGATATATAGTTGGAAAAAACATTTTTATATAATCTTTTTAGATAATTGTCAATATTGTTTGCACCTGTCCCCAAATTTTGAAATCATATTGATGAACTCTGTTCATATAGATCATACTCTGTTAAATTAAAATCAGTCTGTTTTGTACTTTGATTGGGTCGTTTTGTCCTTGTATAATTTTGTATAACATCATACATTTGTTAAGTGTTGGTTTACTGAGTCATGTAAAATCTTTGAAATGTTGATACCTTTCATTGTACAGTACATTTTTAAAAATCACATTTATTACTATAACTACTGATCACATCTGTGAACTCCAGTATGTTAGGAAGTTTTCATACTTACCTGGCAGAAAACATTTTCCAGATTCCTGATATTCACTTGAAGCATTGAGCTTATGTCACTGAAATAACAGATTTGCTTTGTTCCACTTTTTGGGGGAAGTCTACCAGATACCCAAAACTGAATTGCATAGTCGTTAAGTCATCCTGTCCAGCGAAAATGGTCCCATGTGAAAGGAGCAGCTGGTTTCCTCTCAGCTCGACACAGAGAGAGGACTTAGTCACACAGAATGTTAAGAAGACATACCCTCAAAATTGAGACTTAGTCAGTAAAACTTCTTAGGCAGATTGCTTCATCTAGGAAATTCTTAAGTTAATCTGTTTTCTTTCCTTGAAAATGTGGCAGAGAAGAATTTAATCACTACCAGTATAGTTTACTGCCACTCTTTTGATTCATGCTAAGGTGTGTGCTGTTTGTACCTAATGTTGCTTTGCATCTTTAGTGCAAAGATCAACACAGATGTTCTAGGATAAGGCATGAGATTCGTAAGTTTTCAACACTTTGGATATTCCAATGCCATGTGTATTTGTAATCAAATATTCATATAAAAGATCTTTAATGATTGGTTGAGGCTGATACTAGAGGGGGAGAAACAGGACACGAGGTGCAGCTACATCTGTGTGTTTGTAAGACAGAAATACAGTTCTGCAGACAAGCTACTGTCTGTGCCAGTCTAACTTGAGGATTTACTGTGTCACTGAAAGGGCCAGCATTGTGGTTTCCTTTACTGATGTTCATCTCACAGGCATTCAGCATCGCCGTTTGTCCGGGCTTTCCTAGTCTCCTAGCAATGGTGTGCCCTCCTCTCGCTAGAGCAGTGCCATACCTTACCCAGGAGGATGGTTCAGTGACTTTTTCATTTCTAGTTTGAAGTTCTGTAACAGTTTATCAAAAGGTTTTCCTATCTTCATTTAAAATCGTTCTTTAAACTCTCGAGTATTTGGTCTGAAAGAACCCACAACTGGCTTTATAATCCTGTTCAAAAAGGTTTTGTTGCTTAGGCACAATAAAGCAAGTTATTAACATCTATAAATTGAGGGGAAAGTTGTTATTTAAAATTTTTATATGCAATTTTGACCGGTTTCTTTAGAGTCCTTCCTTCCATGAATCAAAGAACTCTGCTAGGTCATATTTATCTTTATCAGCTCTGTTGGATTTATATGGATTGAGGCAAGTTAAGTACAATAAAAATGTATTAAAAATAAATTTATTTCAGAATAAAATATTTAACAGTTGTAGGTAAAATTTTAAAATGGAGAAAGATTTTTATAACGTTTCAAAAACTAACATTGCAGAATAACAAAGTGTACCTTTTTCTTATATTTCTTTGTAGGCTCAAGGAAAACTTGTATTCTAAAATAATTACAGCAGTTATAACTGAAGACAGCTACTAAAGATAGTGGAAGTATTTAGGCCAAATTAAGTTAGTCTTGGGAAACTTAGCTGTACCCCCAGCCTGCCATCATAAACCATTCTAGAAAACTGAAGAATACACGTGCAGGCGCCGCTGTCTCAATGGTGACCTCACGTCATGTAGCCTCTGGAAAACTCCTTGTCTGTACTTCTTGAGATAATGAGAGGTTTTCATTTTTAAAGGCAATGAAAATAGTCTTGACTTGAGACTGCCAGAGGGTTTCCACCGACCCATGAGGATTCCCAGACCACGCTTGGGGAATCTTTATTCTAGACCGTGTCTCTTCCCTTCTCTCTCGGTGTTCCATCCTCCCCAGCCCCCACCACCGCATCTGCCCAGATGTCGAATTTCATTCCATCTGTACTTACACTTGATGTACTTTGCTAAATCCTGGGATCTAGTTCATAGTCTTCATCTGATTAGAACTGTCATTGATATAGTTGATTAGTCTTTTCCTTTTGAAGACTTTCTTCCTTTGGCTTCTGGAACACTTCACTGTCTTGATTTTTATCCTCGCTCTTTGTTTTTTCTCAGTTCCTTTTGATAGTTCTTCCTTATTTGCCAAATTTCAAAATGTTGGCATGCCCCAGGGCTTAGTCCTTGGGCTTCATTCCTCTATATCTGTGTCTGTTCCTCAAGATATTCCCAGGTTCAGTGATTTGCTAGAAGGACCCAGAGGACTCAGCATATAGATACTTGGAGCCATGGTGTCTTATAGTGAAAGCATGCAAAGCAGAATTGACAAAAGACCCATGGTGGCATCTAGTCCCATCACTTCATGGCAAATAGAGGGAGAAGTTCAGTGGAAACCAGGTACAAGCTTTCAGGAGTTCCCTTCCAATGGTATTTGCTTAAAATTCCTCTAGCAGTGAATTGTGACTAACTTGTGAGATGTCTCTTCATTCCAATTCCAAAGAAAGGCAATGCAAAAGAATGCTCAAACTACCACACAATTGCACTCATCTCACATGCTAGTAAAGTAATGCTCAAAATTCTCCAAGCCAGGCTTCAGCAATACGTGAGCCGTGAACTCCCTGATGTTCAAGCTGGTTTTAGAAAAGGCAGAGGAACCAGAGATCAAATTGCCAACATCCGCTGGATCATGGAAAAAGCAAGAGAGTTCCAGAAAAATGTCTATTTCTGCTTTATTGACTATGCCAAAGCCTTTGTGTGTGGATCACAATAAACTGTGGAAAATTCTGAAAGAGATGGGAATACCAGACCACCTAACCTGCCTCTTGAGAAATCTGTATGCAGGTCAGGAAGCAACAGTTAGAACTGGACATGGAACAACAGACTGGTTCCAAATAGGAAAAGGAGTACGTCAAGGATTGTATATTGTCACCCTGCTTCTTTAACTTATATACAGAGTACATCATGAGAAACGCTGGACTGGAAGAAGCACAAGCTGGAATCAAGATTGCTGGGAGAAATATCAATAACCTCAGATATGCAGATGACACTACCCTTATGGCAGAAAGTGAAGAGGAGCTAAAGAGCCTCTTGATGAAAGTGAAAGAGGAGAGTGAAAAAGTTGGCTTGAAGCTCAGCATTCAGAAAACGAAGATCATGGCATTTGGTCCCATGACTTCATGGCAAATAGATGGGGAAACAGTGGAAACAGTGTCCTTCTTTATTTTTTTGGGCTCCAAAATCACTGCAGATGGTGACTGCAGCCATGAAATTAAAAGACGCTTACTCCTTGGAAGAAAAGTTATGACCAACCTAGATAGTATATTCAAAAGCAGAGACATTGCTTTGCCGACTAAGGTCCGTCTAGTCAAGGCTATGGTTTTTCCAGTGGTCATGTATGGATGTGAGAGTTGGACTGTGAAGAAGGCAGAGTGCTGAAGAATTGATGCTTTTGAACTGTGGTGTTGGAGAAGACTCTTGAGAATCCCTTAGACTGCAAGGAGATCAGCCCTGGGATTTCTTTGGAAGGAATGATGCTGAAGCTGAAACTCCAGTACTTTGGCCACCTCATGAGAAGAGTTGACTCATTGGAAAAGACTCTGATGCTGGGAGGGATTGGGGGCAGGAGGAGAAGGGGACAACCGAGGATGAGATGGCTAGATGGCATGACGGACTCAATGGACGTGAGTCTGAGTGAACTCTGGGAGATGGTGATGAACAGGGAGGCCTGGCATGCTGCGATTCATGGGGTCGCAAAGAGTCAGACACAACTGAGCAACTGAACTGAACTGAACTGAACTGAACTGTGAGATGTCTCAGGGAAGTTCGTTAGAGACTTAGTACCCAAGTTTATTACTAGAGGTTGGTCACTGAAGTACCCTCTGCCTAGCCTGTACCAAGACTCCAGATTCTTGAAAGGAAAGCAGATATTCAGCAGAAACCCCAGTGTTTACACAGCAGTTTAGGCTTTTTGTCAGCATGGATTAGATTTCTTTTGTCTGTAATGTAACTTCATATGAGTGAAATTATGTAGTGCGTCTTTGGTGTCTGGCTTCTTTCATTCAATGTAATGCTTTTGAGATTCATCATGTTGTTGAGTGTTTTAGTGGTGCATCCCTTTTTATTGCCGAGTAGTATTCCATTGAATTAATATGCCAGAATTTGTTTCTCTATTCATCTGTTGATAGACATTTGGTTTACTTTCAATTTGGGGATGCTAAGAATAAAGCTACCATAAACATTTAAGTAGAACTCTTTTTATGGACATTTTATAAATTAAATATCTAGGTGTGGAATTTCTGGGATGTATGAAAAGTGTATGCTTAATATTATGAGAAAATATACAAGTGTCTTGCACGTGGTTAAGTCGTTTTACATTTGTATAGCAGTATGTTAGGACTTCCCTGGTGGCTCAGATGGAAAAGCGTCTGCCTACAATACGGGAGACCTGGGTTCAATCCCTGGGTCGAGAAGATCCCCTGGAGAAGGAAATGGCACCCGACTCCAGTATTCTTGCCTGGAAGATCCCATGGACGGAAGAGCCTGGTAGGCTACAGTCCATGGGGTCGTAGAGTCGGACACAACTGAGTGACTTTTTATTTTTTATTATTTTATGTTAGAGTTCTGGTTGCTCCATACCTTTTCCAACACTTTTTTATTGTCTTAATTTGAGACATTGTCTTAATTTGATCCATTCTAGTGGACATATGGGCTTCCCTGGTGTCTCAGAGGTTAAAGCGTCTGCCTCCAATGTGGGAGACCTGGGTTTGATCCCTGGGTGGGGAAGATGCCCTGGAGAAGGAAATGGTAACCCACTCCAGTATTCTTGCCTGGAGAATCCCATGGACAGAGGAGCCTGGCGGGCTACAGTCCATGGGGTCACAAAGAGTTGGACACGACTGAGTGACTTCACTTCAGTGGATATACAGTGATTTTAATGTTGGGTTTAATTGTATTTCCCTAATGACTAATGGTATTAAACATCTTTTCATGTCCTTATTGACCATTTGTACTATTTCTTTTGAGACATGTCTTTTAAAAATCATTACCCTTTTTTTATGAGATTGTCATCCTCTTACTGATTTGTAATAGATTAGATTATGTAGATCTAATCTTTGCATAGATTGGATTAGTAGTTTGCAACCAGGGATAATGTCCCTCCGGGGCCTGTGGGAATGTCTGGAGACATTTTGGGTTGACACCATTGAGGGAGGAGGCTTCTGTCCGCCTCCCCCACTTTCCCTCGCCCATTTCTCTTTCCCTATTATTCCTCCCTCATTCCCTCTTCTCTCTTCCTCTTTTTGAGATTCAGTTTCATGTTAGGCCACTTTATATTTGCCTAGAGACCACTGGGCTTCCGTGGTGGCTCAGACGGTAGTGTCTGCCTGCAATGAGGGAGACCTGGGTTCGATCACTGGGTTGGGAAGATCTCCTGGAGAAGGAAATGGCAATCCACTCCAGCACTCTTGCCTGGAAAATCACATGGACAGAGGAGCTACAGTCCATGGGGTCGCAGAGTCTGACACGACTGAGCAACTTCACTTCACTTCAGAGACCTTTGGAGCACCAGTTTTTTTCCCAGTGTCTTTTCTCCCCATCCTTCAGTTTAGATTAGTATCTTACTGTCTTTTGCCGTTTTGCTGTGGTATTCATTTAGTCTGTAGTGGAGCCCATATGATAAGTTTTTTATTTGAAATGTTGGCCTTTTCAGCTCTAAGATTGCCTTTTTAAATTTTTATTTTAGTTTGTTTTCTGCTGAGATTTTTCTAGTCTGTTCACTCACTATGTCCCGTTTTTTAATTAAACTCAACATACTCATTATAGCTGTTTTACTAGTTTTTGTCTGCTAAATCTATTATCTGAATCATCTGATTTGTTTTGAGTTACATTTTCCTGCTTTTTCACATGTCTAGGAACTTGTGACATATGTTGGGCATTGCATGATCCATTATGTAGGGAGTATGGGTTAATAGTGCTGTCTTCTTTTAAGATATGAGTTTTGTTCCAGCAGGCAGTTAAATTACCAGAGGATGTTTATTCTGCTAGGCTTGTTTGTTTGCTTTGTCAAGGACAGGTAGTCTTTCTTAGCTTTATATTTTATTTTAGGGCATGGCTCCTACTCAGGGTATGTTAAGTATTGTCATTTTGGAATCTTAACAGAATGCCTGAAGAGTGAGAGAGTCTTCACACTTATTGAGCTGGAACTACTGAATTCACCCACAAGTCACCTCTGCTATCTCCACTCAGCTCCCAGGCCTGCTGCAGCCTCTCTTTTTTATTCCTTGTGGATTCTTAGGCCAGCCCAGGTGCAGCCTGGCCTCAGCCAAGGCGTAGGGAAACCCCTCTAAAATTCTATGCCATCCCCACACCTACCATGGTGCGTTTCCCTTCTTTCTTATATCTTATTCATAAATTCTAGCTTCCTCTACAGCTCTGGCCTCTGATCTCAGCTTTCTCAGTTGAGAAAAATTGTCGTTTGGTTTTCCCTTGGGTTTCACCTCCCTGTTGTCAGGAAGGCTTATACAGAAAGCCAGTTTGATCCTGGGGCTTATCTTGTGTATTTACTGGCTTTCAAGTCTCCTGCTGCCTGTTGGCCAATGTCTGAAAACAGTTGTCTCCTGTATTTTGGCCAGTCTTTTGTTACTGTTGTTTATAGTGAGAAATAGTCTGATGTCATGTATTTATCATGACTGGTAGTGAAAGTCCTCCTTAAAACTTTAGGGAAAAAACTTAAAATGTTTTGAAATTATACTTGTAATTATATAGAAAGGAGATTAATTGTGATTTTTGTTTATTTTTACAAGTTGCCACTTGTAACATGCCAATAAGTGAAGATTTTATGCCTTGCCTTTTTTTTTTCCCCCCGAAAGGCTGACTTGCTAGCTACTTAATGAGATAATACATAGTAATTTGTTCACACCCTGTAAAAGAGATGATTTGTTATTACAAATATTCTTCAGAACTTGACAAAACCATCCAGAGAAAACTAGAGAGCTGGTGTATCCGTGATAGAGCTCCCTTAGAGGCTGAATTCCTTCATTATCACTTGTATCAGACAGTACTGCTGGATTGCTGCTATAAGCAGTGTTTTACCAGGAGGCTCCCTTAAGACAGGAACTTGTCATCATTCACAGTGTCGTCTTTGTGGATAGTAGTCAGGATTGTTGAGTCTAAGAAAGGGTAAGGGGTGACACTAAATTTCTTGAGATTGTTCAGAATGTCTTCCTTGATTTCCCAGAATCTCACTCTTCTGTCAAGTAATCAGTGTTTGTTAGTTTTCCAGTTTTTATTTCTACCTTTCACATAGCCTGTATTACTGAATATAGGTATCTTAACATGTTCTGAAAAATTGTCTGGCATCAAAATTAAAATACTAATACATGAGAATCCCTGAAATTGCATGTGAAATGATTACACTGTGCTTTGAAGTGGCAAGTTTGTTTCTCAACCAGTTTTGATGAAAGAGCTTAGCTTTGTGTGCAGACTTTATTTTGTTTTGCTCTGGTTTTTCTGGTTGACAGTTTGGGCTGAGGTCATCTATTCATGTGTATAAATATGTATTTATAAGTACATAAAAGTTAAGATGTGTATATGGAGGACATTCCTGGCCATACTTTCCGGATTTGTTTTTCTTTTTTGTCAAGTTTATATCATTTTTAATCCTTGCGAGATGCCTAGCTTTTTCAAGATTGGTTGAGAATTTTCAAGGTGTTGTTTACTGCCACTGGCCTGGTCTCATATGTAGTACAGTTCTGAACAGAAAGAGAAATACCCCTCATTGATATAAAATTCAAAAGAAATCAGTTACCTTTTCTGGCTTATGCTTTTAACAAATTGCAGTTACATAAATTGTTTTGTTTCTTCCCATGAGTTCTTCAAAGCCTTGTGAATCTTTGTTTTTCTCAGCTAGATGCTGAGAAAATTTTTCTTGTTGTCACATATTAGTTACCTTTTTAAAAATAAAAAAAATCTGATACCTGAAACAGCTAAAGATCCACATAAAATGGTATTCTATAATGAGACTTATTTAGACTTATTCTATAATGAGACTTGTGGTTAGATAAAAAGATACTTTTCATAAGATGCTTTTCAAATAATTAAGATAATACTATTTAAATGTCAAAATTGGATTATAGCATTTTTAAGGTAAAAGTAAGCCTTGAGACATTGAGCATAGACCCTGTTTTATCGATCAGATAAGTAACCCGAAAAGTGGCAAAGGTACTTTCAGAGCCAGGATTCCAATACCTAATCTTCCTGACTGCAGGTGTAGTGCTTGGCTAAAGAGAGACGGCTGTGCAGTGCCGCACGTAGGAGACCAGGGTTAGCCGGGGCAGTTGTAGCTCTTTTGCTATTAATGTGAGCTCTGCTTACAAGGTCCTTCCTCACCTGTATCTTCTCTCCCCCTTTCTCAGATTCCCTGGGCTTATCCAGTCCAAATCCCCCAATTTGAGGAACTTGTTTTCACCTTTTTAAAAACCCAACTCAGAGGCTTTCTTTTCTAAGAAAGATTCTGAAAACTTTTTTCCTAGAAACTCTCTTTTATTCTTCTTGTTATTACTGTATGCATCCTTTTGTTGCATTATGTTATAATTGGTTGTGGGTTTCTTTTTTCTCTCTTGTAAATCACAAGTACCTAGTAAGATATTATTTTCTCATATTTATTTGCTTTTTTATTGAAGTATAGTTGATTTACCGTATTATGTTAGCTTCAATTGTACAGCAGAGTACTTCGGAGATAGATAATATGTATATATTCTTCTAAAAACATTAGTTTTGGCTGTGCTGGGTCTTTGTTGCTGCATGCAGCCTTCCTCTAGCTGCAGTGAGCAGGGGCTGCTTTTACCTGTGATGCGTGGGCTTCTCATTTTTGCTGATTTCTCTTGTTGCAGAGCATGGGCTCTCAGGTGGTTGGGCTCAGTAGTTGCGGTGCATGGTTTAGTTGCTCCGGCATGTTGAATCCTCCCGGACCAGTGATCCAGCCTATATGCCCTGCACTGGCACGTGGATTCTTAGCCACTGGACTGCTGGGGCAGTCCTCTCTCTGTTTTTTTGTTTTTGATTATTTTCCATTACAAGTTACTGCCAAGATATTGAATATAGTTCCTTGTGCTATATAGTAAATCCTTGTTGTTATCCATCATTTCATGTATTTTAATCACATGGCCTAGTATAGTGTAGTTGGAGTCAATTAAATTGAAATCTGCAATATTGGCAGATGAGAGGTTTAAAATAAGCTCTGATAAAGGCCTGAATGTTTACTTTGCACACAGCATGACTACTTGCTGTTTCATTTTTCTTGTTTGCTTATTTTCAGATTTCTAGATACATTGTAGATAGTTGGGTTGCCAAGTCTGTGTCTTCAGATCAGTGATTCTCAAATATCAGGTCTGTGAGTAGGCTGCAGCTAAAGCTTCTATGGATTTTATACAAAGGCAGTGGGTTTCCTCATTTAGTGGGTCTAGCATGAATCCCAGGATCCTTGCTATTTTATTATGTTCACTTTAAATCTACCCAGTTGTTTTGATGGTCAGCTATGATTTTTCCAGTAGTCATGTATGGATGTGAAAGCTGGACAATAAAATGGCCGAGCACCAAAGAATTGATGCCTTTGAACTGTGGTGCTGGAGAAGACTCTTGAGAGTCTCTTGGACAGCAAGGAGATCAAACCAGTCAATCCTAAGGGAAATCAACCCTGAATACTCACTGGAAGGACTGATACTAAAGCTCCATTACTTTGGCCACTTGGTGTGAAGAGCCAACTCATTAGAAAAGACCCTGATGCTGGGAAAGATTGAAGGCAGGAGAAGGGGGTGACAGATGATGAGATGGGTGGATGGCATCACTGACTCAATGGACATGAGCTTTTGCAAGCTCTGGGAGATGGTGAAGGACAGGGAAACCTGGCGTGCTGCAACCCATGGGGTTGTACTGAACAACACCAGCTAGGTTTGGGAGCCACAGCTTCAGATATCAAGCTGTTCAATCAGAGTGAGATTACTTGGGGCAAACTTTTACGTGCTGTTTAAGAGCTTAATTAAAGTTTCTTATTTCTGGTTCCCAAAATGTCTGGCACATAATTTGTAGAAATGAGATACCTTTAAGATGTTTTTAGACTGAGTTTTGATTGATGGAAAGATGGTGATTGATTAACCTCTCTGTTTTATCATCATTTAAGGAGTGTTCAGCCTTGGCGTTCCTGTCGACGCTCTCTTCTTTATTGGTAACCAGTTGGTGGCCACGAGTCACACAGGGAAAGTGGGAGTGTGGAATGCTGTCACCCAGCACTGGCAGGTTAGTTTTAACTAATGCCTGTCACACAAATGAGATTATTTCTGCAACTTGTGCTGACTGTGCATGTGCTTTGTTCTTGTGGAATTCGTATTGTTTCTGTTTTGATTATATAGAATATTGAATATATTTAGTGGTAAGTTAGCTTCTGGATACAAGTCTGACTATATATTCAAGAATCTTAAGTACTTTGGAAAATGAGTGGGTTTTTATACTGTGATTAGACATCTCTTTATTGCCTTGAAATGTTTTAAGTGTTACGCCTTGGGAATAGTAGTAGTTCAGGCAAACTTCATCTCCTGAGTGGAAGCACAGTTCTGTAGGAAAACAGAGGATAGCTAGCTAAATGGTCTCAGGTACTTGGGAGGAACAAGAAGGATATAAGACTAAAGAAAGGTTAATACCTGATTCTGAAGGAGAGGAGAACAATTAAAGAACTTTAAGCAGAGAGTGACTTGATCAGATCAGTGATTTAGAAAGATAACAGTAACAGCTAATAGGAAAAGTGGACTGGAGATCAGGGAAGGTATCCAGCAAGAGAAGCAGAGATTCAACCAGAGTAAGTAGACGGTAAAGATTAGACTATTTGCAAAACATTTCGTAAGCCATCCTAAAACGATAAGCATTGGTATCTGATTAGATGTTGAAAATTAAAGAAGAGAGATGGCTTTCTAATTTTGACAGTTGAGTGGCTGGTAATATTTTAAATTGAAAGGGAATGGAGTGAGAGAAGCACATATATTGGTGCATAGTGTGAGGAGTGATTAAATATGTTTCTTTTGAGTATTCCTGTAGGTATCTGAATATAGGAGCTCAGGAAACAGTTGGGAGTACCTCTTTGGAATTTAGGAAAGAAGAAAGGGCTAGAAAAAAAAAAACATTTAGAAACCGCAACACTTCTGTGGTAATTGAAAGATAAGAATTGATAAGATTTTCCATTGAAAAGATATCTGTAAAGAAAAGCCAGAACTAAAATCCTGGGGAACATTAGCTTTTTAAGGGAACAGGATAGGAAATGAAGAGCTAAAGGGATACATGGTGCGGTTGAGAAATGGCGTTGGTTTTGGTGGTAGAATATCATTTGCAAAGTTCGGTTGTGGTGGGGAGACAGATTGCAGGAATTGAGAAATTAAAAGATCAGAGATTAGAGACAGCAAATTCAGCATGTCTTTCAAAAGTTTGATGGTGAAGTAGAGCAGAGAAATGAAGTGATAGTTTAAGGAGCAAGGCTAGATGGAGGAAAAGATATTCAGTGCTTTTTTTTTTTCTCTAGGGTTTTAGAAGCTTGAGCATGCTTGTTAGTCAGAGAAGGGAGTTGACAGAGAAAGCATTTAAAGATTGAAAGAATGGAGATGTTGCTAGTCCCATAGAAGTCAGAAGTATATGTATATAGTGTCTAGGACATAGTAGACCCAATAGAGAAGAGAGGCTTCTTTCTCTGTGACGGAAGAGTCAGGAAGGAGTTCTGTGGAAGAGAAAGACATGGGGGTATGTTTCAGGGATTGCAGAGATAATAAATCCTTATAAGGGACCTGTTTGGTACAGTTATATGAGTTTCTTCCTTAATCCTCAGTACTGGGAGGGAACAAGAGCAAGAGAAAACAGTGTTGGCTTGATTCAGGATTGAAGATGTAATTAAACGGGTATGACACACAAAGGGAAGAGAAAACATAAAATGGCAAAGCAGCTGAAATTGTAAAATTGTAATGGAGTACCAGGTAAGCAAAGGAAGGTGCAAGGATTCTAGGGACTAGAGGGAAAGTAGAGCAGGTTGATGACTTAAAAGGAAATTGTGGAAATTGTGAAGATAAGAAGTTGTTGTCAAAGGCTGAAATTAAGCTTTTGGAGTTGGAGCAGTTCTTGATGATGTAGTCATTTAAATCATATGTTGGACTGACTTAAAGGTGAAAGTAGTTGAAATAGGGGTCATAGAACTGTAAAGGTCATCAGGGTGGACATGTAGGTACCAGGATGGTGACAGAGAATGGGACGAAACGCCAGCTGATCAGATGCCCAGCTCCTCAGCAAAGGTGATAGGTTGATCTGGAAGCTGCAGTTGGGGCAGAGAGAGGGTAATCGAATGTCATGCTTGGGTTGATCTTGTGAAGGGATGTTCTTGAGATCTTATGTCAGGGCCTAACAAGTGACAATACTTTGGCCACCTGATGAGAAAAGCCAGCTCATCGGAAAAGACCCTGATGCTGGGAAAGATTCAGGGCAGAAGAAGGGGACGACAGAGGATGAGATGGTTGGATAACATCACCAACTCAATGGACATGAGTTTGAGCAACCTCTGGGAGATAGTGAAGGACAGGGAATCCTGGCGTGTGCTGCTGTTCATGGGGTCGCAAAGAATCAGACACTATTTAGCCACTGAATAGCAACAAAAGATGGCGGGGAGGTGATGAGAGAATGAATGACTTCCAGTGAAACAGATTACGATCAGGGAAAATTAAGCTTCATTCTAGAAATGAAGTCACGACATGGAAGTCATGGTTGTAGAAAAAAGATACTAGCTAAGATTAGGTGGAGCTAGTGTCAGCTGATTGAGCATTATTACTGTAAATCTCGATGGCTGAGCAAGTAAAGAATATGCCAGCAGTGCAGGAGACGCAGGTTTGATCCCTGGGTTGGGAAGGTCCCCTGGAGGAGGAAACAGCAACCCACTCCAGGATTCTTGCCTGGAAAATCCCAAGGACAAAAGAGCCTGGTGGGCTACAATCCACAGAGTCACAAAGCGTGACACGACTGAGCACACACACATGCACTGAAAATCCTAAGCAAGCGAATATGACATACTCAGGGCAGTTAGTGGTCAGTACACAAGAGGTGTCAAGTCTCCTCGCTAGTGCCTGAGCTAATTCATCCAAGACCTTCCATATGGGCACAGAAAAGGCATCATAAAGGTATTGCCATAAACGTGATGGGCCAGGGACTGTGGGAAGGACTGATCTAGGTTGATCTAAAATTGAGGAGGAGGGATTCTTCAGCTGGTGCTGTTCCTGTAAAGAGGAATGTGGATTTTAACGATTTATGGAAGGTCTGCTCTCAGGTAGGTTACTTGGCTAATCTGTCAAGTCTGAGCTTTCAGTGGCTCGGAGAAGTGGTGCTATCTGTGCCATGAAACTCGTGAGGTGCATTTTAGTTCCTAAAGGAACATGAGTCTTTATCACCTTTTTTGTTTTTTCTAATGCCACAACTGCATATAAAAATTTTCGTATTTTTGAGATCCCTGAAACTGTACTAGTGTCCTCACCGTGGATACTTAAGCTTTTAGTCCCATGGTATAACCTGTTGCTTCTTGTTTGGTACATGCATGAGTTGAAAACCATAGCTGACAAAGTAGGCTTGTTATCACATTTCAGGAAGACCTGGGGTAAGCTGAACATTCATGCCTTGTAACTTATAACCTAGATAGATGATTTTTTTTTTTTTTTTTTTTGGTGTGCAGGACTGAGCTAGTATGAAATCTCAGTGTCTGATCTGAAAATCTCAACAGACAGTTCTGACCTGGGGCTGACTCCTGTGACTGCTGTGGCACGGATGACCAGATTCGGATCTGGCCTGTAGCCACAGTTCTGCCCAGGAGTAACACAGAAGTACACAGGACAACTGGTGTAGTGCCTGACTCCAGTTGTATAATCAAGATTGATTTGAAATATTTGAGTCAGATGAGCAAGCCTGAGAGCAAGCGTTTTTAAGCCTAAAAGCCGTGGGTGGTATTTAGGTGTAGCAGTTTCTTCCTGTAGCTCTTCCCTGGTGGCTCAGTAAAGAATCTGCCTGCCAGTGCAGGAGACATAAGAGACTTGAGATCCCTGGGTCAGGAAGACCCCCTGGAGAAGGAAATGGTAACCCACTCAAGTATTCTTGCCTGGAGAATTCCATGGACTGTGAGACTGGCAGGCTACAGTCCATGGGATCACAAAGAGTTGGGCACGACTGAGCGACTAAACGCACAAAACACATACAAATGCGTGCACTAGGACAGCTTCAGTAAAATGTTAATGAAAATGTTATATGCGCATTATATCTGATTTGAGTAAGAAAAAGGGAAATTATTTTTTAAAAGAAATTTTAATTTTCTTCTTAATTCCTCTTTAGATTTAAGAAGGTTAGTAATAAGAGTGTTTCAAATAGGTAGCCTAGGCTGAGTTACAGGGCAGAATAGCAGTTTTAGGACTTATTTCCCCAGTTGTTCAAGTTTAAATGTAGATGCATATTGGAAACATATTACATGTTTCATTCTCATATTAAAAGACAGTTTTGGAAGTCAGTCCTGGAAAGTCATTGTGTATCCCGATTCCTAAAGGATCAGAAAACTGTTCATTCTGAAAGACTAGAATCGTCAGCCAAAGTCACCTGAGTCATCTGAGTTATAACCTAACTGAACAACGGAGGGCAAACTTGAGGAGGCAATTTTGGCTTAATGGAGAATGAAAGTGAATTTCTGTGGCCTGAGGGCTGTGCTGGACTGGAACTCGGGAGGCCCGTTGGGTTTCGCTTCTCTTCTGCTGTGGTCTGATGCACTTGCCGCACTGATGTCACAGTACAGTTTGGTGGGTTAGCTGTCTTGGTTTTTGTATTTGTAACAGGTCTGTGAGCCCTGCAAGTTAGGAATAAGGTGGGAACTGGCATCTTAGGGCCAGAATTCATTGGAGAGAGGACTGGCATTTGGGTGCCTATTGTGTCCTGAACACTATCCTAAGTAAGTTGTTATTTGTGACTTGGGATTTCCAGCAACACAGCTGAAATAGCTCAGTCACTGGCGAGGAGGCTTGACGCCTGGATGTCTGTTGTGTACTCACCACTACCCTGAGTAGGTCTTATTTGCTTGCTTAGGATTTTTAGTGCATGTGTGTGTGCTCAGTCGTGTCAGGCTCTTTGTGACTCTGTGGACTGTAGTCCATCAGGCTCCTTTGTTCTTGGGATTTTCCCAGGCAACAATACAGGAGTGGGTTGCTGTTTCCTCCTCCAGGGACCTTCCCAACTCAGAGATCAAACCTGCATCTCGTGCATTGCAGGCAGATTCTTTACTTGCTAAACCATCGGGATTTACACTAATAATGCTAAATCAGCTGACACTAGCCCCCCCAATACTGACATACAGAAATATTGGGTAAAAGTACTAAAATAGTATATATTCTATTAATATCAGGTATTGAGTTACAGTTGTTATTTGTTTCTTTATACATACTTGCATACCACATATCAAAGTCAAGTCTCTAGATTCTGGGATTCCACCAGGACCAGGAGGCATGGCTTCAGGGGAGCGTGTAAATCCACCCTCCTGCAAAAAGCTGAAGCTTTAATAACCTGCCTCAGTCCCTGAGAAGAAGACTGGGAAAATTTTGCTTAATAATTTTGGAATAGGAAATCTTGATATATGTTCCATATCTTGGATTGGGAAAGGTAGTGCAGGAGAAAACTATCAATGAGAAATTGAGGCCACAATCATATTAGGAGTACAAATACATGAATTGAAAGCAAAAGATAAGTCTTTGTGCTTTGGGAATTCCAATTTGAGAAATTTATAGAACTGGTCTAGGGTCATTTACATTTCTAGGGGTGGACATGAAACCAAACAAGATATGGCACACAGGGCTTCACAAAATAAATATTTTCTACTGAAAGTGAGCCCATAACCTCCCCAAATTTGTAAACTACACAGGAGAGCAAATGAGGAAAAGTCATAAAATGTAGGCAGTTGGAGTACAAATGTACCTTAGAGCTGAAAATAATTGAACAATTAGGTACTACTGAATAAATTTCAAGTTATTTAGTGAGAAAGATGAAGGACTAGACTATAATAAATAGGAACAGCCAGAAAAGAAGCAAAATAAAACAGTACAAATTTGAAAGCCATTGAAAATTCAAAACAAAACTCATACTCAGTGCAGGGGTCCCCAGCGTCCAGGCTGACCCATACCTCCTGTCAGATCAGTGGTGCGTTTGGATTAGGAGTAACGTGCACAATTGCTTGAAAGCCATCTCTCTCCATCCCTCCCACCAGCCCCAGTCTGTGGAAGAATTGTCTTCCACAAAATTGGTCCCTGATGCCAGGAGGTTGGGGACTGCTGACTTAATGTGTTAAACAGAAGGACAAATAAAAAGACGGTGGATTGCTGGATGCATCTGAGAGAATCATTCACAGTGAAGCAGAAAGTGAGCAGAAAATATGAAAAGAAGAAATGAGACAATCACTTTCAGAAGGGACTAGTGGAGATGGGGGGATTTAGAAAAGATAATTGCTAACAGTTTTGGAGAAAGGCTTGATTATGTTGATTAAAGAAATACATCAAGGCTGAATAAAATCAAATTCACAGTTTGTGAATCAATATACACATTGTGATGTAATAGAATTTAAAAATATGAAAAGGTGTCCATAGATTACTGACAGGTACATTGTGTGTGTGAGAGAGAGAATGAATCACTCAGTTGTGTCTGACTCTTTGCAACCCCTTGGACTGTAATCCGCTAGACTCCTGTCCATGGAATTCTCTAGGCAAGAATACTGTAGTCGGTTACCATTTCCTCCTTCAGGGGATCTTCCCAATCCAAGGATTGAACCTGTGTCTCCTGCCTTGCAGGCAATTCTTTACTGTCTGAGCCATCAGGGAAGTTCCCAGATACACTCTAGCTAGATATAAAACAGACTTTTCGTGAGCAACAGTAGAAGCCAGGAGAGACAGTAGGCTATTCTCGAGTTAGTTGAGGAAATAAGTTTCAACCTAGAACTTTACATTCAGCAAAACTGTCATTCAGAAATGAATGAGAGATGTTTTCATATAATACAGAAAGAGTTTGTCACTTACAACCCTCAGTGGAAGGACTGCTGAAGAAATGCGCTTTGATAAGGTTATTTTACTTAGAAGACGAAGGAATGGAATACTGCAAACATTACTAGCAAAGGCATTTCTCGATATGTTGGTGAATCTAAATAAGTATTTAAAAAATAATGGAGGAGAGTTAAAACATTTTGTTAAAAAAATGATTATCCAGGTAGAGATTGTGGTTATAAGATTTAAGGGGCCTGGTATTGCTTGGGAAGATAGACTCATTATTTTCAAAATGTAAATCATTTAAATTTTTACATAGACATTAATGATAATCACTGAACTACCTTAGGAGAGAAAAGTCACTTCCACCTTAGGTTTGTGATCACCATGATGGAACCACATGTACTGATCAGTGTGGTTTCTCAGGTTCTTGACAGGAAGTCATTGGGGTAAAGAAGAGAAGGCCGCAAAATGACTGCCTCCTTGCTTACGCTGGGAGAGATCTTGGTACCACCTCCCTTGTAACCTAACTTCACATGTCCTCTGCTTTCTCTGTTCTCCTTGTGCTGAGGTGGACATGAGAAGAGCAGGACGTGGTTGGGGTGCAGGAAGGAGGTGGTGGTGGTGTTCAGTCACCAAGTCATGTGTGATTTTTTGCAACATCAAGGACTGTAGCATGCCAGGCTTCCCTGTCCCTCACCGTCTCCTGGAGTTTGCCCAGGTTCATGTCGCTTGAATCAGTGATGCCATCCAACCACCTCATCTTGTTGTCCTCTTCTCCTCTTGCCCTCAGTCTTTCTCAGCATCAGGGTCTTTTCCAATAAATCAGCTATTCCTATCAGGTGGCCAAAGTTATTGGAGCTTTGGCTTCAGCATCAGTCCTTCTGAAGGGTATTCAGGGTTGATGTCCTTTAAGATTGATTGGTTTGACCTCTTTGCTTTCCAAAGGACTGTCAAGAGTCTTCTCTAACACCACAGTTCAAAAGCATCAATTCTTTGGTGCTCAGCTGTCTTTATTGTCCAGCTCTCACATCTGTACATGACTACTGGAAAGACCATAGCCTTGACTCTATGAACCTTTGTCAGCAAAGTGATGTCTTTGCTTTTTAACACACTGTCTAGGTTTGTCATAGCTTTCTGTCAAGAAGCAGTTTTCTTCTAGTTTCATGGCTGCAGTCAGCATCAGCAGTGATTTTAGAGCTTAAGAAGAGGAAATCCGTCACTGCTCCAGGATTAGGAAGGCTCTAATCCTGGCGCCCACCTTCCCAGAGAATAGGAGGTCAAATGTCTGTCTGGGATGTGCCGGGGAAAGCTCCAGGCTGCTGCCAGCCTTTCACTGAAAAATGGTCTAGAGAGAGAGGAATCTCATGGCCTTACCTACCCCTATCCTTTGACTGTGAAGACTCTGGGGTAGAACTGAAGCACTTTCTGGAGTACCTGAACTAAAAAGATACAATTGATATAAGAAAATACATCAGTGAAGCAGCCTCCCCTCCTTTCTTCAGACCTCTTGACTCATCACCAGAGAGTTCTCAGTGACTACCTGCCTCTGAACCTGTTGGCTCTGATGAAACAGAAACCTGACCTGGGGTTGAGGGTGGCCATCAAGTCTCTGCAGAGGTAGTGCTAGTGTGACTTATAACCAAGCATGACACCAGAAGGCACACAGAAATTAGGGCTGTGAACATGAACAGCTTATAGGAGTCGTTTTTAAATTTGGTTTTTAGTTAGAACTGGCATAGGTTCTGTGCTGTACTTGCTGTTCTTCAGATGTGTGTTTTTCCCTTTCTCTACCTAACTCCTAGTTATTGATTTGTTTTGTTTTCAAATGTTACTTCCTTTTTGAACTTTTCCTTGATCTTTGTCCTTCTCCCTGGAATGGAGTTGAAACAGGAGTCCTTTCTTCCTCCACGGTTGTATGGCACATCCTATTTTAGTGCTTGACACACTGTAATTGTCTTTTTTTTCTTTCTTGCCCGTGAATTTCAAAGCGCCTACGGAGCAGAAGTAGTATTTCACATCCCTTATCCATTCCAGTACCTGTTCACCTGGATAATATCTAGTACATAAAAAGTGTATAATGTGAATGTTGAGTGTGTAAAGTTTCACATGCATGCCTGGTCTGGCTGTACATAAGGGCGATTCAGTTTGATCTTATGCCAGTACTCAGTAAGACTTTCTGGTTTTCGTTTTGTTTTACAGTAAAAATCATGCCCTTTGCTTTTCTCTTAGCACAAACATAAGCATTCATTAATTTGTAACTAGTCTGATGTGCTTGGTAAACTGATTTTTTTTATTCTGCTAAGCTGCTGCTAAGTTGCTTCAGTCGTGTCCGACTCTCTGCAACCCCATAGACGGCAGCCCACCAGGCTCCTCTGTCCCTGGGATTCTCCAGGCAAGAGTATTGGAGTGGGTTGCCATTGCCTTCTCCATACTTTTTATTCTAGTGCTTGAAAAAAGCATCTGAGAACTTGGTTGGCCGTTTCCTAGAATATAGAGGTGAAGTCTTCAGGGGGGAGATAGAGAATGCTGCCTTTGCGCAGAAATGACAGTGTATCAAGGGAGCAAGTACTGTCTTGAAGTTGGCTGATCTGTTTTATGATTCTAATTCTGGGCAGGTCATTTCATGTCTTATTTGAGAAAGAGAAGGGAGAAAGGGGCCTGGATCAGATTTAGTTTTCCAGTCCTAATATGTGCTCTAACCTCATGGTCATGTGCAGAAAATGGAGATAACCCAACTCAGTTCTGAAAGGAAACTGCTGCTGTTGGAAATAAGTTTTTTTTTTTTTAGAAAAAAGCTTTAAAGGGGACTATATTGGTGGTTCTTCAGAATTCCCCATGGATGTGTGTGTGTGTGTAAAGGAAGTCCATGTTCTAAGCCCTAATTAAGTATCTTCTTTATTGAATAAAAAATTTGAGGAAATTGAGCAGAAAATATAGATTGTAATTAACATCTGACATCTAACAATATCCTACTACATCAGGTTCAAGACGTTGTCCCTATAACTAGTTATGACACTGCTGGCTCATTCCTTCTGCTGGGATGTAACAATGGATCAATATACTATATAGGTAAGTGGTCAGACACTTAGTATGGCTCTGTTTAGTACGACTTTTTAAATGAAAACAAGAAAATACTAACTTAAGTTTTAGATTTATTATTTATTTTCATACTATTTTTCCTTTTTAGATATGCAGAAGTTCCCATTGCGAATGAAGGATAATGATCTTCTTGTAACTGAACTTTATCATGACTCCTCAAATGATGCTATTACTGCTCTGAGTGTTTACCTCACACCCAAAACAAGTTAGTGCATATCAAAATTATTATCAGCTATTGATGTTGTTTTCTGTATGTTTATTCATTGGCTTATTCTAATACCAATCTGGTCCTTTGTTTTGGTAAGCTGCAGTGCTAGGATTTCATCTCTTTTAGTCTGAAGTTGATGTTTGGTTTTAGATTGAGGTCAAACATGACCAATAAACATACTCTTGGGTAGAAAATTAGAACTTTTCTTCTTCTGAATTGTATTGTTAATTTTTATGATAATAATAATAACTAAAATTATTTTTAAAACTTAGCTGCACATTTACCTTCCTGTGATCGCTGATTTCATTTTGACATTAAGAGCTTTATCTTTTTAACAACAACAGAAACTTTTAGACTATTAATCTCTATTGGAAAATGAGCTTATTTCTCTGGGAAATTTCAAATTTAAGTTTTGGAAAATACCAGTACCCATAACTTCTCTTTCAGAGGCCATTGCAGTGAAATTAACAAACTAGTTCTGTGAATTATTAAGAATTTTTGTATTCTAGAGTGAAGGATAAACATAAATGGGGAACTGAAAAATTATCTATAATGAAAGGAATTCCAGGAAATATTTACATGTGGCCAGTAATATTAACAGGTTGAATATATTACTTGTGTCGAATCATATTATTCAATTGATTGTAAGAAATCATTATCTTCTGTATGAAAGAAAAATATTCTGGTGTACACAGATGATTTTGATTGAAATTATGGTAGAACTTAAATTATATTGCTGCAGAGCAGAAGTCAGCAAACCCATGTTCTTTTCATTGATAAGTTTTATGTATTGTCTTTGGCTGCTTTTGTGCAGCTGTGTCAGAGTTGAGTGGTTGTCACAGAGACAGTTCGGCATGCAAAGTTTAAACTGTTTGCTGTTTAGCCTTTTACAGAAAGTTTGCTGACCCCTGCTCTAGAATGAAGTATGTACCCCCTCTGCCCCCACAATTTAAAAGGGAGTGGTGGCAGTATCTTCTTTTAAGACATGAGGGTGTAGTTGCCTTAAATTTTGAGAAGTGTTTTCCATAGCCTGCCCTTTCTTTCTTGATTCAAATATTTTTGGGTTGATCAGAAACAACAGCTATTAAAGTAAGAGGTTCTCTGTGAAGCTTTGAAAGGCTATCGATCCCTGAACTCCATTCTGTCTTTAAATATGTGATGGAATCTGGGTACCTGTTTGAGAAAAAAATTCACACAAGAACCTAACATGATGAATTACTTGCACATAATTAAAAGAGACAGCATAGGTAAGTGTGATGTCAGCAGTGTAATGGGTATATTTGTTCCCTAGTTAACAGCTTTGAAACTGTTGAAGAGCATATTACTTGTATATGTACAAGTAATTACTGTACTTGATTACTCAAAGAGAAGGTTTAATGTTGTAGCAGAAGTAACACAGGTGGTCATTCTAGGCTAGAAGTCATATGGAGTGCCACTTTTGGAATACTGTGTTGTATCAGTGGTGTTCTTAGCATATCAGATTTATTCTTTAAGCAGTTAATGAGTACCTACTATGTCTCAGGCAAGGCACTCTGTAAGGTGTTTTAGACCTAAAATGATTATGATTCAGTTTGATCAATAAAGAGTAGAGGTAGAGAGAGAACTGGGGGGTTACAGTTGCTGTGATAGAATCTAACACACCGTACAGTGGAGTGAGTGTTAGGAAGCGATTTATAAAGGAAGTAAGGCATTTAAGACGGTCAAAGAAGTCTTAAGATTTCTGTGCTGAGCTGGATTTGGGCTGATACCAGTGCTGAATCCAGCTCTGCCTCTTCTGTCACAGAGAACACTTGCAAGGGCAGCTTTCTGTTGATCGTCCTCTATTATTTCACCTTCCACTTTTGATTTTGTGTAGGTGTCAGTGGTAACTGGATCGAGATTGCCTATGGTACGAGTTCTGGTGCAGTACGCGTCATTGTGCAGCACCCAGAGACAGTTGGGTCAGGCCCTCAGCTTTTTCAGACATTTACTGTTCACCGAAGTCCCGTCACAAAAATCATGCTGTCAGAGAAGCATCTGGTATCAGGTGAAGCAATTTTATTGGTATTGGTAAGGTGGGCTGCCTCATATGAAACCTTGCCTTGGGTATAATTTTCTAGACTCCTACAGATTAAAAGAATACAAAAGCAGTGTTTTATGTATAGGCATACCAAAAAAAATGGTAGAAAAGTTTAATAAATACTGTGATTTTCTCTTAATACTGTGAAAATATCATGATTTTCTTTGATCTTGTCTGGCTGTAGTATACATAAATTTAGAAGGTATTGTATCTTTCATTTACTCTTTATTATAATAGTCTGTTCTTATGGCATGTTTTACTTCAGAAAATTTCTCAATCCTGTTGAGAAGAATTTTTTATTAGAGAAATTTATATGAATTTAATATATTATATGAATTTAATATAAATTTGGTTGTCTTAAGGTTTAATGCTAAATTAGTAGAATGTTGGTAGTCTAACATCAACTACTAATGTTAAAAGTTAGAAAACGTGTAAAAAGGTGTGAAGAAAATAACATTTTTGGGTTTATTGTTTTTCATGGTCATAGAGGGCTTCCCCGGTGCCTTAGTTGGTAAAGAGTCTGTCTGCAGTGCGGGAGACTTGGGTTCGATCCCTGGGTTGGGGAGATCCCCTGGAGAAAGGGAAAGGCTCCCCATTCCAGTATTCTGGCCTGGAGAGTTCCATGGACTGTATAGTGTCTGGGGTTGCAAAGAGCTGGACGTGATTGAGGGACTTTCTATTCTATATAGTCATAGATTTTTAAAAAATTTAGATACCAATTTGATATTTAAAAAATTAATTACAGATTTTAAAGCAAAATTAGGATGACACAACATAAAATGATCAAAAAGTAAAATTTCACTGTGAAATTATTGTATATGATAGATAATTTCTGGAAGACCTTACAAAAATTGAATTGTCTGGTATATCAGTAGTGTTTGCATTTATGAAACAATTTTGCATTAAATCTTTTGTAGATCAGTTCTTGCCTAATTTAAATTTTTATGAACATCATTTTCATATATCAACTTTGTTTATATAAGACTACCTAATATAAAAAGGTGGTGCATGTTTCACTAATTAAACATTAAATGGAGCTGAAATACCTTGTCCATATATGGATGGATGATGGGTAGAAGGGTAGATGGATGGATGACTGCTTTTATTGAATGTCTCACTGTTTTGGATGTAATGATGCCTTCCCACAACAATCTCTTTTTTTAATCTTTTATAAAGCAGTACTCATCTAACATCTGCCTCACTGAGGAGTCTTTCTTACTCTGTATGGCTGGTTCTTCCTCTTTTGCCCAGTTACTAAGTGTTGTTTGCCTTAAATCTTTTTCTAGATTCTCCATTCTTATTTGTCTGTACTTTCTTTCCCTGGTGATTTGAATGTTATCATCTATATGCCAGTGACTTCCAGACTTTCCTTCCACCTGTGACCATCCACAGACTTCCAGACTTGTATATATAGTGCTTGTCCTTAGGATTTGGTTGTAGGTTTAAGAGGCATCTCTAAATTAACCCGGTGGATAAAATGGTACTTTTGATTTCTCTCTCAGAAGCCATCTTATTACACAGTATCACTAATCATTTATACCCAAGCTGAAAATCTAGGAATCAGGCTTGATTCCTCCCTTTCTGTCACTTCCCTGCCTCAATATGTGGAGTCCGTCAGTGACTCCCATTTCTTTGCTTTAGCATACATCACACGTCTGAGTACTTCACTGTGTGTCCATTGGTGCCAACCTGGTAGCTCAAATCAGCATTTCTCCCCTAGGTTGCTGAGCTTCTCAGTTTGTTCCCTGTTTCTGTCTTGGCTCTCTATGGCTCACGTTCCACACAACAGGCAGAAATACCTTTAGAAATGCAAACCAGATCTATTGTATGTAGAATAAATAAATTAACATGGCGCTTCCTGTTCTGGATCCTGCTTAGCTTTCGGATCTCTTCTCTCAGCCTCCCTTGTCACTTTTCTTATCACGCGTGATACCCTAGCTCATTGGCTCTTCTGTTCCTTAAAAATGCCTTAGAACCTCTGACCTTGTTCTTCCCATTTGAAATGTGCTTTCCTAGGTGTTTGTCTGGCTGCCTCTCCTTGCCAGTCAAGTCCCGCTCCAGGCTCCTCCCCGCGAGGCCTCCTTGGCCGCTCCGTCTAACCTAGCCAGACCGCTGTCCAGGCAGCTGGTGCTGTCAGCGGCCGTTTGTTTTCTTCACAGACTGGTTTTCTAATTTCTCTTTCTCCCTCTTTTAGAATATAGGTTTCTACAGCAGCAGCAACTTTCGTTCTCCACCCTGTCGTCAGCACTTAGCATAGTTCTTGTGAATAAATGAAACAACACAATATGATCCTGTGAGAAAAACAGACTATTCCTTTGCTAGACCATTTTGATATTTAAATGACAGTGCCGCACTAAAGAGCAGTTAATACTGTTTTGATGGTAATGATGTTAATATTGGATGTGATGTCTAAGAATTACTTGGTAAAGTTTGCATTTTAACATATCTGTAGAGGTTTGAAATCTAAATTTGTCAAGAAAAATACCCAGGTTAGCCAAAAATCTGGGGTATTTTATATGTACTCAACTGTGTTACTCTGCCACCTGGTGGATATGAACGTGTATGTAATTACATTCTGTTTCCCTTAGTGTTAGTTTCAATGTTGTAAATGTTAGATGATGGTTCATACTAACAAATTTCATAATTGCATTTTTGAGTCAGCTAAAAGTATTTCAGTTATTTTTCTGAATCCTCTTAAGTTTAATAATGAAATCAGGAAATTATTTCCCGTGAAGCTGATTAAATAGCCTAGAACTACATGTCTTCTTTTTCACCAGAAAACTAGTATTCCGAGAATTGAGAATTTTGCTGTATAATATGTACACTTTTTATTCTTATTGCTGTTTGCTTAAAATTAAATTTCTAAACTTCTGTTTAAAATGTGCAACTGTGACACTTATCCAGGAGGAAATGTGTGTATAAAAGAAATTTTGGATAATTTCATAGTATATACTGATGACTTCATAATGAAAGACAAGTTAGTAATTTTTTTTATTAAAGCATGCCACAAAAGTACATGCAAGAACTCTTGCATTAATGTTATAATTGTTTATATATTTTAATAGGGTATCTATTCAGACAAAACCAACAGAAAACAGATTACTTATTCGGAGATATCTCAGTATATAACTGCTTAATATTATTACTATGGAAAAATAAATTAAGCTAATTGAAATATGTTTCTTAAATACAGACTCTTATATAAAAATAATTCTCAACTTTAGTAATGAAATCTTAATTTTCCGTGATGTAACTGAATGAACAGCAAGTTTTGGGACAAATGTCATTTGTGCCAATAAATTTTCAGTAACTCCTGGTCTTAATTGTTTGATATTTGAGTAACATAAGCGGAAACCGTTTATATGGTTGGAAAAAATAAAGTAGGCAACTTGTCTACAGTGTAGTTTACCAACAGAACAGAAAATATTCAACATCTCTTTTACGTACACCTTTTTTTTTAACCTTTTCTAAATCTATACCCTAAGGATCCATAGATTAACTTATATACCTTATATTTGCAGCAAGGTAAACCATATTCTGTTATCTCATTTTTGTTGGCTAGGTAGAAATTAAGTATGATTTTAAGATAAGTAAGTTGTTTTGTCACTCAAAATGTGCTGTGATCTACTTACTGTAGATCAAGTGAAAAAAATTAAAATGTATTTATAAAAGTGATGTTGTTGGTACTCTTACAATCTGTATTTAAAAACTCTGTGTGTTCTCTTTCTCTTCTAGTTTGTGCAGATAATAATCATGTCCGGACGTGGACAGTAACACGATTCAGAGGAATGATCTCTACTCAGCCGGGTTCTACTCCTTTAGCATCGTTCAAGATCCTGTCTCTGGAAGAGACAGAAAGCCACGGAAGCTACTCCTCTGGGAACGACATAGGTGGTCATTCTCAAGTACTATGAAGGCAGTGCTGAAGAAATGTATTATTGGTAGTAGGAACCTAAAAAATAAGAGTTCTAAATATAAATCCTTCATTTTCACTTTTAAACTTATTTAAAACAGAAGCTTAGTGTGTTTTTCTGATTAAGTTATCTAAAGTCAAAAAATTATACAGATGATATTTTTTGACTTTATGATGGTACAAAAGTGTGACAGTCATTCAGTAGAACCAGTACTTTGAAGTTTGATCTTTTCCCGGGCTAGGGATGTGTGGTACCATATTCCCTCGTGATGCTGGGCAGCAGCAGCAGGCCTGGTAAGTTCCCAGTCAGCCCTATGACCACAAGGGTAAACAAGTGATATGCTTGGAATCAGTCTGTATGCACACAGCCATTCTCTTTCTCACTTTCAGTATTCAGTAAATTATATGAGGTATTCAACACTTTATCATAAAATAGGCTTTGTGTTAGATGGCTTTGCCCACCTGAAGGCTAATGTAAGTGTTCTGAGCACATTTAATGTAGGCTAGGCTAAGCTGTGATGTTTAGTACTAAATGCAGTTTTGACTTAATGGTATTTTCAGTATTGTAAGTCATAACCCCATCATAAGCTCAGGAAGATATGTATTATGGAATTATTTTTAGTTGTTAAAAAGTTGAGAGCAGATTTTTCATCTTTACTAGCATTTCCTAAGTGATACCATCTCCAAATACCACTTTTTAAAAAAAAATTAGAAGCCATGATGGCTATACACATTTGAAACTTGAAATACTTTTTTTCCATAGTTGCTAATAATTAACCTGAAAATAACTTTGAAGCTGGAAAGGGGCTGATGTTCTTAGATTCTGAGAGTGGTTTTGATGGCATTCGTCAGGAAATAGTATAGCATGTCTCTACTGAAAGACTCTGATTTTAGCAAAAGGTATATAAAGTTAAATCAGTTTCTCCATACACCGTAACACACCATATATACACACACAGAATCTTCATAGAAGTAGATTCTTTTCCTTAAAGATCCATTTGAAACAATCTGTAATGTATATGTATTATGCCCACTGTACTTTTAATAGTTCTGTAGGACCTGTTCGTTAATTAATGTGCCTTCTAGATCACCTGTATAGGCAGAACTTACAGCACTGGTGGAATGTAAGGAGTGCATGAGAATTGTTTATGCATGAAACTGTTAAATGAATATGCACCCACAGTAAAGACTTCAAAATAGTTATCTTTAAAAAATGTAAGCTGCTTGTGAGAATTGCACTACCAGTCTTAGTATCTTTAGAGCGGGAACTGCTCAGTGTTGTCAGTTTTAACAGTTGCCCTGTGAACCCACTTCCCACTGTGATGATAGGCACTGAAAGTTTACAGTTTTGACAGCAAATTTTTTTTTTCCAACTATTGAGATATAATTGACACATAACATTGTGTAACTGAAAGGTGTAGCATTGACATATTTATTGAGTACTTTTGTTCCAGGCATTAGAAATCTAAAAAATTGCAAAAAATATCAACTTACACTTATATCAGTGTTTTATGTTTTCTGATCAAGGACCTTTTGGAGAACGAGATGATCAACAGGTGTTTATCCAGAAAGTTGTTCCCATCACTAATAAACTGTTTGTAAGACTGTCATCTACTGGGAAAAGGTAACACATTACTGAAAAGATTCTATGTTCAGAAGTCAATGTTTGTCTTACAAAAGGGGAGGTAATTTGACAGTGGTAAAAGTGAGCAGGGAGAAGAACCTGTAAAATCTTTTAAAGGAGGAAGTAATTCTAAGGACTCTGTCCTATAGGAAAAATTAAAAGAACCAAATCATATGTTTATTTTCACACATTTAGGCTTTCTGTACTTTTTAAAAAATTTTATTTTTTGGAAATATGATTCCTTTACACTGTTGTATTTATTTCTATTCTACAGCAAAGTGATTGTTTTTTATACATACACACACACACAACTTTTTCATATTCTTTACCACTATGGTTTGTCACAAGATTTTGTATATAGTTCCCTGTAGTTAATGGCACCCCACTCCACTATTCTTGCCTAGAAAATCTCATGGACAGAGGAGCCTGATGGACTACAGTCCATGGGGTTGCAAAGAGTCAGACACCACTGAGCGACTAATAGATCTACTAAGCTCAAACTAACCATCCATCCATCCTCTCCCTTGGCAACCACAAGTCTATTCTCCGTCTGCGAGTCTGTTTCTGTTTCATAAATAAATTCATTTGTGTCATATTTTAGATTTATACACATAAGCGATGTCATGTGGTATTTGTTTTTCTGACTTCTTTTAGTATGAAAATCTCTAGGTCTGGCTGAGTAATAGTTCATTGTATATAACTACATTATCTTTATCCATCGATCTGTCACTGGATATTTAGGTTATTTCCATGTCTTGACTATTGTAAACAGTGTGGCTGTGTACGTAGGGGTGCATGTATCTTTTTGAATTCTAGTTTTGTCTGGATATATATGCCCAGGAGTGGGATTGCTGGATCCTATGGCAATTCTTGGTGTAGTTGCCATACTGTTCTCCATACTGGCTTTACCAGTTTACATTCCTGCCAACAGTGCATGAAGGTTCTCGCTTCTCCACACCCTCTCCAGCATTTTGTTATTTGTAGATATTTTTAATGATGGCGATTCTAACCTGTGTGAGCTGGTACCTCATTGTAGTTTTGATTTGCATTTCTCTAATAAGCAGAAATAATGAGCAGCTTTCCACGTGCCTGTTGGCCATCTGTATGTCTTTGGAAAAATGTTTATTTACGTATTACTGCTTTTTGATTGGGTTGGTTTTTTTTAGTTTTATGAGCTGTTTGTATATTCTGGAAATTAAGCCCTTGTGGGTCAAATCACTTGCAAATATTTATTCTCAGTCTGTAGATTTTGTTTCCGTTTTGTTTATGGTTTCTTTTGCTGTACAAAGGCTTGTAAGTTTGATTAGATCCAGTTTGTTTGTTTTTATTTCTATCGTCTTGGGCAACTGACATCAAAAAACATTTTATTAGATGTTTGTACAATTTGTCAGACTGTTTGGCCTGCGTTCTCTTCTAGTTTTATGGTATCGTGTATTTTACATTAAGTCTTTAAGCCATTTGAGTTTATTTTTGTGCATGGTATGAAGGTGTGTGCTGATCTCACTGACTGCATGTGACTGTCCCTGTTTTCTTAATTCTATTCAGTGGGCCCTCTGTCTCCAGAACCTCCCCCTGCAGGCAGAAACCAAAATCCCACCATACTCAGGTCCCATATATAAAATGATACATGCACTCAGCGCTCTGTCTGTGTGGGTTCCACATCATGGAGAGCTGACTGTAGTGGTTGTAAACAGGAATCAAGATTTTAAAAAATATTTTGTCAGTTCATACATAATATTGAAAAATGATCATCTTGATAAACACAGAAAAAACATTTGACAGTTTAGCAACCATTTGACTGAAAAAAAAAAAAAAGAATCCTAGCACTTAATAATAGAGAAGGCAGTGGCACCCCACTCCAGTACTCTTGCCTGGAAAATCCCATGGATGGAGGAGCCTGGTGGGCTGCAGTCCATGGGGTCGCTAGGAGTCGGACACGACTGAGCATTACTTTCACTTTTCACTTTCATGCATTGGAGAAGGAAATGGCAACCCACTCCAGTATTCTTGCCTGGAGAATCCCAGGGACGGGAGAGCGTGGCGGGCTGCCATCTATGGGGCTGCACAGAGTCGGACACGACTGAAGTGACTTAGCAGCAGCAGCAGCACTTAAAGCACATTCTTTAACCTGATGAATAATATCTGCAAAAGTAATTATACAAACTTCACACTCAGTTGTAAAATGTTACAAGCTTTTCCCTTGAGGTTGGGAATGAGACTGGGATAGCTTCTATCACTCTGCAGGAATCAACTCTCCCCTTCACTCTCCCTTTCCCTGCTTGCTGGGAAGCTCAACTAAGCTTCATATTCTGTGCCTGTGTCTCTCTTATTAATATGAATCGTGTTTCCTCTTCATTTTCTGACCTTGGATTTGCCTGGCATTAATTGTTCTTAATCTTTTTTTCTCTTTTTAAAGTGGGCTGGGATAAATATTTCAATCAAGTACAATTTTGTTAACCTTTCTATGACTTTGGCACATCATTTACTGACATTATTTACTTGTCCTCTCATTTGTCAAATGTGGATTACTATTTATCTTTTATGAAAAAAAATCAATGAAAATAACTTAAAGCATTTTAATAACTAACAATATTAATCTATTGGAGGATACTGTTTAGACATCCCCATATAGCTGTACATTTCTGGTTTTAGATTTTTAAAATTTTCACATAAATGTTAAATGATTTCAAGATTGTTTTTCTAGTATCATGCCTACTTGCTTTGTTTCTTTGTGCCTTTTTAGTGTAGTAACTTCCTTTTGAATAATTGCTTAATTCTCATCAAGGCTCTTTTAAATTTACTTTTAAGATTGATTTATTTGTCTTATTTCGATTATTTAATACAATGTTTTATAAGAGCCTTTTCTCTAGGTTCAAAGAAACAAGCCTTGAATTTTACTGACTTTCTTTGATCCCTTTAAATCTGTTTTATATATGTGGAATATTTGACTATAACTTTGCAAAGAGGCAATTAATTTCAAAAGTCTGAATTATAAAATGTGATTTGTTCTCCATAGTTAACAACTGCACAATATGTTTTGCAGAATCTGTGAAATCCAAGCTGTTGACTGTACTACAATATCCTCATTTACAGTAAGAGAATGTGAGGGTTCCAGCAGGATGGGCTCAAGGCCAAGGCGGTACTTGTTCACAGGCCACACAAACGGCAGCATTCAGATGTGGGATCTGACCACTGCCATGGATATGGTCAACAAAAGTGAGGATAAGGGTAGGTTCCTTAAAGAACAGTGTTCGTCACAGGGTAGGCTTTTGATGCAAATGATTACAGTGATGTATGTTTTCCTAAGATGTAGGTGGTCCAACTGAAGAAGAACTACTCAAATTACTGGATCAGTGTGACCTGAGCACGTCTCGGTGCGCTACTCCTAATATCAGTCCAGCAACTTCTGTGGTTCAGCATAGCCGTCTTCGTGAATCAAATTCTAGGTAGGTTCATGCACTGAATTGATTGCTTTTTGGAAAATTGGCTAAAATACTATAATCACATAACCTTTGAAAGCCAGATTTTTCAAAGTACATTTTAAATTCATACTTTGTCACTATTCAATTTTTAAAAAAATTTTTTTACTAAATTTCTCATCTACATGCATGTTTCCTTTTATAGAAAAACATCTTTCACCCTTTGACTTATTTGTGAATTACTGCCAATTTAGATGTCTGTTAACGTGATCAAGAATTCATTCAAAGAAAATTAGAAAAATCACATGTCCCCTTAGATGCTATGTAGAACTTTTGTTCCTGTTGTCTCAGGGACATATTAACCAAAATGATTACACTTTTAGTCTTAAACAGTATGTACTTTTAATACAACGACATGTATGCTTTTAGTTAAGCATATTTTTGAAAAATTCCAAAATGTGAACTAAGGGCCACATACTGAAATTATATTAGTTCCACATTGATTTTAAAGGTGTTTTTCCCCTAGCTTTTTTCAGCTATTCAGGAATCTAGCTTCATTGTGAATATATGTATGGTATTTGCATTGTTAATTTTATACACATAGTATATAGAGTGCTTAAGATATATTTTTATATAGCATGCTAAGATACATTTTTATGTATAATATTCTTTATATATATTTCATTTTAACTGATAGTTTAATTAATTAGATGTGCCCCTGAAAATTCCCAAGAAGACATGTGACTTTTGTATTTCAGTCTTCAGCTCCAGCACCATGAAACCATCCACGAAGCAGCTACTTATGGTTCCATTAGGCCTTACCGAGAAAGTCCTTTGTTAGCAAGAGCAAGGAGGACTGAGAGCTTTCACAGTTATAGGGACTTCCAGACTGTGAACTGGAACAGAAACATAGAAAGAGCTGTCCCTGAAAATGGTAACTTGGGTCCAATACAAGCTGAAGTTAAGAGGGCAGCAGGGGAATGTAATGTGTCTGAGAGGAAGTCTCCTGGAACAGAAGTTAAAAGCTTGAGAGAATCAGATAGTGTAGTGGAAGTTCATAGACTAGCTGAAGGTTTTCTGGAATCCAAGAAAAGGTTATCAGAAGATGAAAATGAAAATAAAGTGGAGTCACGGAAGAAAGGAGGATTTGAAGGAGGCGGATTCCTCGGAAGAAAGAAAGCCCCTCACTTGGCATCTTCACCAGGCACGTCTGATGGAGGAACTGACTCACCTGGTGCCGCATCCCCGTCTCCTACAAAGACTGCTCCCTCCCCTCGGCACAAGAAAAGTGATTCTTCAGGTCAGGAGCACAGCTTGTGACAGCTCAGCAAAGTGAGTAGCAGTTTCATTATTCAGAAGAGAGCTAAACTCTACTGGATTTCGATTAGCTTTTACACCAAAACTTTACGAATTAAGATTGGACTTCATTTAGCATCTTTTTGACAGAATTACCTGGGTTAAGGAGATAAAATAACCATATCTCATCTGATCTTTTGGAAAATTTTTTTAAGTTTTACAGGCACATTTAATAGATCATTTGTAAAGAAGGTGTCCATTTCCATGTTTATCTACTCTGGATTTTGGAAGCATAGTATTAATACCATGTCTTAATAAGATGGTGCCCATTATAGATGACCATCCCTTTAGAGTGTGAGAATCAACAGACTGCATTCCTTATGCTGATTTTACCTGAGCTTTGTCTTGCAATGTTATGTTTAACAAATTCCATAATTCTCTTTGGAACTTAATCTCCCAACCCTTACTGTGACTGCAGAGTGGTTTACCAGGTATTTAATGAGGTGCTATGTTTGTGGAAAAATATGTAATTCAAAAACACTATTGAATACCAGATTGCTCTGTGTAGTACTAAGTCCTTTAGGATAATTTTAATTGTGGTCATTTTCTGATTCTCATTGTTGGAGTACTTAAGTCTTAGCAAGTATCACCAATATTAAATGTCAAAAATCCATTTAAAAACTTTCTTTAAAGTTGGAGCAACTGTTTGAACAGATGAAATAAAGACAGTTTTGAGTGCCCAGAAAAGAAAACTACCAGTTACTAGTTTGCTTTGTTTGAGGAGCCACCATTTTTTTTCTTGTGTTAATAATGAAGATAATTAAATTAGAATGTAGCCATTTTGTTAAACTTAAGAGACTGCACTTCTGAATTTTTGGTTAAAGGTTTTGGCTGCTATAGAAATTTTATTTTAAATATAAGAACAAAGAAATCTTTTGTACTTTAATTGGAATGATTTCCAAATTTCTGCAAGTAAGATAATTGTAAATTTAAAGCATTAAGCATTTATTGGTGAATAATGTATATATTCCCATTCTGAAAAATATAAGTGGGTCAAGTCAAAATAAATTCTTTAAAGTTTATTATATTGCCTGTGGTTTCATAGACACTTTCTTGTATTTATTTGTCAAGTAAGGCAAATAAAAATGATTAGGCGTTTTCAGTTATTTAAGGAATAGTAATCCTGTTTAAAGTGTACTTAGGTTTTTTTCATGCTTTGCTTTCTCCCATAATAAAGGAAAGAGGGAGGATCTTATATGTATGAAAACTAACTTGTATTGTCAGGGAAAAGGTTACACAAAACATAATTTCAGTATTACCAAGGATTGTATTTATCTCTTAAACCCTTTTTCTCATTATTATACTCATGCAAAAAATTGGGTGGGCAAGTAAGAAAACTAAAAATTAAATATTTACCCAGTCTTTTCCAAGAGTAAAAGGGCTCTTTATGGGATTTTAGTGTAATTCTGGAAAAAAAAAAAAAAAAAAACTGCAGTGGCAACTCACTATAGTTATTCTATAAATATTTGCATTACAGTCAGATTGTTTTTCTTTCCTGTAAAAAGAGCTTGAACCTTGATGGTACAGCAGAAATTTGAGTCTGTTCTGGCACTTAACTTTGTAAACTTCAGCAGATTATAATGAAATATCTTAGGCATAGCAGGGATAGTTTCCTTATTAGGGTTTTTGAGTCCAAAAAGGGGGAAAACCTCCAGAACCACCTGTGCTGTGTGAACTTCTTTCACTTCTTAGGAGAACAGGAACACTGTCCATTGTTGTAAGGAAGAATAAGATTTCAGAAAAGCCACGTGAGGACTCGAGAGAAGATGGCCATCTACAAGAGAGCTCTCACCAGAAACCAACCTTCATGGCACCTTGATGCCAGGCTTACAGCCTCCAGAACCATGAACAGAGATTTTTTCAGCCAAGGTGCTGGAGTAGGACTCAGTCTTCTCTCTTGAGCACACCAAAAAAAAAGTCTACATCCAGAGACATGAAGACGAAATCAAGAGGCGAAAGGGCAGGTGCACTCACGGTGTAATCAGATCCCATGCCACCCAGCTGGACCACCCCCAGACTGGACAGTAATTAAATCACAGAACTTCTCCCACAGGAGTGGAAGCTGAGCCCCATGCCAGGCTCTCCAGTGCAGGGGTCAGTCTTTGGGAGGAGGAGCCTCCAGAGCATTGGGGTTTACAGGCCAGCAGGGCTTAACTGCAGGAGCTCCCCCCTCAGGATGGGGGAAACAGCCTCCACCCTCGGAGGACACACACAGGTGCTCAGGGCAAAAGCTGAGACTACACACAAGCCTGGGCCAGACCTACTTCCTGGTCTTGGAGGGTCTCCTTGGGAGGTAGGGGCAGCTGTGGTTCTCTGGCATCATAAAAGCTGGTGGCTGATACAGTGGGGACCTATGTGAACGCTGGGTGGAGTCAGACATTTTGAGTCCTTGGCACTGAGACCCCACCCAACAGCCTATAAGCTCCAATGCTGGACGCCTCAGGCCAGACAACCAGAGGGGTAGGAAATGGCCCTGTCCATCAGCAGACAGGTTGCCTAGACTTCTTGACTCTCAGCTGTCCCTAGACACATCCCTTGACAGAGCTTGGCCCACCAAAGGGCCAAGACCCTGCTGCACACACCAGTGAGGAGGCACGAGCCTCTCCCACCCAGAAAACCTACACAGAGCCCTTAGACTAGCCTCACCCACCAGGGAGCAGACACCAGAAGCAAGGAAAGTACAGTTCTGCAGAACTGAGTTTATAACACAGATCAGAGTCTATGCTGGGACCAACTGGTCCCTGATCCTCTGCTGGGACACAAAGGACATCCCCTACAGAGGGTCCCTTCTCTAAGATGGAGAAGCATAACTAAGCTCCTATACACATAAAAATACAGACAGAAATGTAAACAATGAGACAGCAGAGGAACATGTCCCAGACAAAGGAACAAGGTAAAACCCCCATAGAATAGCTAAGTGAAGTGGAGATAACCCACCTATCTGAGAAGGAGTGCAGAGTAATCACCGTAAAGAGGATCCGAGAACCTGGAGAAAGAATAAAGACACAGAAAAATTTTAACGAAGAGCTAGAAGATCTAAAGCGCAAACAGATGAACAATAATTGAAAAATACACTAGAAGGAATCAATAGAATAAATGAGACAAAGAATGGAAGAAACCCCTGGGAAACGTTAAATGCACCAATGTTTGCATTATGGGGGGGGTCACAGAAGTTTCGAAAAGAGGGAGAGAAAGGGCCTGAGAAAATATTTGAAGTGGTAATAGCTGAAACACGGGAAAGGAAATAGTCACCCAGCACAGAGAGTCCCATACAGGATAAGCCCAAGGAGGAACACGCTGAGACACACAGTAGTCAGATTGACCAAAAAAGAAAAAAGAAATATTAAAAGCAACAAGGGGAAGAGCAACAAATAATATACATGGGAATCCCCTAAGACTGTCAGCTGACTTTTCAGCAGAAACTCTGCAAGCCAGAAGGCATGATATATTTAAAGTGATGAAAGGGAGAAACCTACAACCAAGAATACTCTACCTGGCAAGGCTCTTGTTCAGATTTTACAGAGAAATAGAAAGCTTTATACACAAGCAAAAGCTAAGAATTCAGTACCATCAAACCAGCTCTACAGCAAAAGCCAAAGGAAGTGGAAAAGCCCAAAACACTAGAAACAAAATTACCAATGGGAAAGCTCACTGGTAAAGGCAGACTTCAAAATACAGAGCAAATATTAACAGACATAAAAGGAGAAATAGACAGTAACACAATAATACTGGGGGGACTTGAACACCCCACTTACCTAAATGGACAGATCGTCTGTCCAGACAGAAAATTAGTAAGGAAACAGGCCTTGAATGACACGATAGCTTAGATAGGCTTAATTGATGTTTATAGGACATTCCATCTGTAAGCAGGAGAATACATTTTCTTCTCAAGTGCACACAGAACATTCTCCATGATAGATCACATCTTGGATCACAAATCAAGCCTCGGTAAATTTAAGAAAATTGAAATCCTAATCAGGAATGTTTCCCACCCTCAATGCTATGAGATTAGAAATCAGCTACAAGAAAAAAACTGCAAAACACACAAATGTGGAGGGAAAAAATGAATCTATGTATATACTTTGTGTGACAGATGAAAAACAACAGAATTATAGTTCTCATGGTGTCAAGTTTTCCCAGTAATTATGAAATAAGTATTTTCATGTCAACTAGATAAGTATTGTTATCCTCTTTCAAGATGAGATTACCAAGGCCCTCTGAGGATCAATAGCTTCACCACAAAGCTCCTTAGCTACTGAGCCACCTCATGAACCCATGTCTGTCTCTGCAGCCTGTGGTCTTTTCCTGGCTTTCTCATCCAGGCTTACATATCAGAGCCACCCGAGATTATCTGCTAAATATGTATCTCTGCCGGTTGGGACTCATGTCTTACAAAATGTGTTACATTGATTCTAACGTACATCGATTATTCATAATATCCTGTTTTCTTAAATGGGCTCACCTTTATCATTATGTGTAAACTGTAAATACAACCCAGAGCTGTTAAGAGTATTTTTTCATAAATATATTAAATCAAACTTGGTTCACAGTTAAATATTTATTAAGCAAACCACCTTTTGATTAATTTACATGATATCTGTGCATTGGAAATAAACTACTATTCATGTGTGACATAATTAAGTTCCTACTCACTGAATTATTACACGTGGACTATGTGTTATTTATAGGTTGTTCAGGTTGAATTATATTGATGCCATCATGATTTTTAGATCAGCATAAGGTACCAATACAGATTTCACATTCAGGTAGAAATGACAATAGATTATCGATAAGTGCAGTTCTTAGTTGAGCTTATACAAGCATAGCTGTGTGTTCTCAACAAAGCAGGTCTTAAAATTGAAGCTGAGTATGTGATGGGACCAGAGTCAGGAGGTTTACAGAGAGCTGTCTGCTGTCGTCTCTGTAAAGGAGAAGTTCTGTAAAGGAGAAATGGGCGAGGACCAGAGTCCCAGTGCACAGCATGTATTCTTTCAGGTTCTTTACAAAACTGGTTCTCCACATTAGGAACATCTGGAGGCTTTTAGAAGTACTGACACCTCAGTGCCACCCCAGACCAGCTGAATCAGAATATCTAGGGGTGAGTCTGACTGTTGAATGGAGGCTTGGCACGTAGTACCACCTAAAGCAGGAAGACAACATCATGTGCTTCTCTGAAATCAATATAAGTCATGTTCAGAGTGTTGCGGGCATGGTGTGGGTGGAAGCCATGCAGGCTTCTGTCACTGTGAGCCAGGGGATCAAAATGTGAACGAGTCAGCTAATGAATTCATGGATTCGTTTGTAGCAGTTCTAATGAGGGGGCAGAACTTGGGCTTAACACTGGTCTGCTCTTTTGACACTTAGTGTTGGCAAGGCTTGTCCAGTAGTTGGTCATTCTGAGGAGCTGCTCTTCCGCAAATTTGGATAAAGTCTCAGTGCCCTCAAAGTCCATGTTCTTTCTTTGACTGCTGGGCAGTTAGTGTGATTCCTCATTTTCAGGCAGAATAAGCAAAGTTATTCCTTGTGCTCCAAGTTTTGCCAGCTCAGCTTTGGGGAAATCTACTTATCTCTGAATGTAATTCACAAAATATGTCCAACAATTGTGTTTGAGACATATAAACTCAAAAGTAACTTCCCAGAATCATTAAGACCTTTAAGAATGAAGAAGAGGTTTTCTTACATTGTTTTCTGTGAAGAATAAACTTAAATACCTTTCATTTTATGTTTACTTGGGGAGGAAAGTGTTTCTTGAGGTAGGACTTACCAATAACTTTCTAATCCCAACAGAGTAAATAAAAACTTTTTGACTCTTGGAAATTTGGTCATGAGTCAGTTTAACAGTTAAAGTACCAATTTCTGCTCTTAATGATTCTAGTAGTTCTCTGAAATTAAGGAATATAAGACAGATATATGAAACATGTATATTCCTATACTTATATATGTGTTATTTTTAACATTTTCAAAGCTGGAAGGAACATTAATTTTTTTCTTTAATTCTATGTAGGCTAGTTAAAAATGCAAATAAAACAGTAGTTTCCATATAGAATGTGCCAAGGTGAAGGTATTCCTGGGTATTCAGTGAATTGACAGAATTCTGTAAACTATGTAAAATATCAAAACAGTTCATTTTTCTTTCTGAAATATATGTTAGCTGCTTGTTCCTTAGATTTTTAGAAGATTCATACATATAAGAACAGACATTTATAAATTTATGTGGTTTGGTAAATACTTACCCTAAACATCAAAATCAAATAGAAACCTACACAGTCAAATGTGTAGCCTCAATGCAGAGTTTGATTTTCTCTGAGTGTTTCGGCTTGATCTGACATTGGGATTTGATTTCACAGCTGCTACTAGAATGGTTCCTCACAGGTTTGTTTCAACTTCCATGAACTCGGGGCTAAGAGCAGAAGCAGTGCTTTGCTGCTCAAAGCAGCAGCAATGACATCCTCTCAAAAGAACCCCTCAGCTTTTAAATTAGTAACTTACCTGTAGCAACTGTGGGCCAACCTGAAATCGCCACTGATTCATTTAAATGGCAGTGTCACTGCCAAACATAGCCAAGTGACAGTTACATGCTTAGTGGCCTCAAAATAAGCATTTTCACATGGACATAAAATTTCAGAAACCCCTCATTTTAGACTGCCAGAAAAACAAGTTAGACCTCTATTAGGGAGAGATCATTTCAAAAACACTCATCTTTAAAGGTAACAAGCAATAGCTTTTTAGCATTTATGATATCTGATAACCCAGTGGGGATGGGGTGTGGGGCCTGCATCCAGCTTATGCCTTACAGGTTTCCATCCTTCACAGGTGGGTGTCGGTGAATGTGGTGTGTTCCTTAGTCACAGAGCTGAAACCCTTGATGGCATTCATCAGGTCCTCTTCATCCACATACTGAAAAGACGCCAATCATCACTGGTTAGGATATTTGCTGGCAACAGTGTTATACAAAATGTGTATCTTTTGAGCATTAAAAGGTTAAGGCATGGCACAGTGTAAGCCTCAGTTTTCTCATCCGAAAGTGGGGAGGCTTCATATGATTCAGTTCAGAATTTAAGCAGAAGAGCCAGAACCCAAGCTGCTGTGCTTCATTTGTATCCGATCTTCTTCCTGTATTTTTTTTTAATTGAATAGGGCTAGGAATATGGATTATGTTATATGGAACAGATAATTTGCCACATATGGATATCTTAAAAAGCTTTCACTGAATTGCTTTGCATGCTGCCTATTACTAGTATGATCAAAAGTAAGCAAAAATGTCAGCATAGTACAATAGTGAAGAATGGGGGTGCTGTAATCAGTGCTTTTAAGATCCCCAGTTCCAAAACAATTACTATTAGATGTGTGTCCTTGGGTAAGAGCACACATGCATCTAGCCTTCAGTGTAATATATTGAACTATATGAAATTGCCATTTTGTATGTCAAATATGATCAATTAACAATTCTTTGTTTCAACCTAATATAATTATTCCTGACATAGAAATGTCATATCTGAAATGGAGTCATAGAATTCAGTAGTCATCACAACTTCAAACAGGCCCATGATTTTAAAGTCCTTATTATATATCATCATCCTAACAAACAGAAGGACTGTCAATTTTATTGTATGTGTGTGTGTGTGTGTGTGTGTGTGTGATTGAAATCTGGAGCCATGAAAGTTTATTTCTTGCCATTAGTTAAGGAAGTCTTTATGAAAATCATCAACTTTTCAGTGAAGGAAAAGTGAGAATTAGGGGGAGAGAGAGGTGAGTGAGAGTTCAAATGTAGAACCAGAGCTAGGGACTCAAAAAAGTATTAGATAATGATGAGGTTAACTTTCTGTATCCCCTGAGCTGAAATTATGAAAAGTGAGGTTCATACATACCAACGCTCTTATATTTATCATGATTTTCTGAGTTTTTTTGAAGAGAAACTATAGATCCTATTGAGAGACTCTCTTTCTCCTCTAACCATAAACCAGAAGGAAAATACGTATCTTTTTTTTTTTTACTTTAGTAAAATAGGAGCTTGTACTTTATGCCTCATTTAGGCATGTTCCAGTGTTTTCAGTCATGTCCTGCCCAAGTTAATGAAGTAGAACCTGTTCATCTCTTCACTTACATATGAATGCATTTTTTGAGTCTCTATTGTGTGCCAAAAGAATAAGACAGTTTCTGCCCCACTACTCAGGCAGGTAAACGTGTCGTTACAAAATAATTGGGTAAGTGGTGAGAGGGATGAAGTGAGTGTTCTGGAGATGATCGTTCTGCAGGGTACAGGAAACCGTGCCACCTGTTATCAACATACTTGTGTTTAACAAAGGCTCCAGATTAGGAAATGACTCACCAGTCCGCTGTCATGACCCATGATGGTGTCCCACAGTGAGTCATCTATCAAGACCTTCTTGTCTTGAATGTCCATGAGTTGACTGACACTCCGGTGGAGAGAGCCTTGGGAATAGGTCTGACTGCCATGACTCTGACTTGGGATGCGCAGAACAGACAGGCTTCGGTTGCTCCTAATGCTCACAGGTGTCCCAGACCGGGGGATTTTGGTATCAGCTAAGCCCTGAAGAGAAAGTTGCTGTTGGTGACTAAAGTCTAAAGAAAATGGGCTTTAAGCAAGATAGAAAATCATGTGTCACACATTGTCAATGAAGGGAACACTTGTCCCCATATCCTACAAAATTGAGTACATCAGGAATACTGTAGCTCACAACTTCCTGGTAAAGTGAGATAATAAGCTAATGGTCTCATTAGATAGCCAGTGTCCTTGGTGCCTCCAAGAGCTCACGTACTGGCTAGGGCACTGGCTATGTTTCCCTGTGGACAGGGCTGCTGCATAGCAAAGCAGTAGAGTGGGGTTGAGGGGTAGCAAGAGAAGCTCTTCAGGGCCGTCAGCACAGAGCCTCCTCAACAACTTCCCTTCCCCAGAGGAAAGAACAGTGTTCTCTCATGGTCACTCACGAAGTGAGCAGTTGTATTTCACTGTAAAATTCCTGGATTTATGTACAGAACTTGACTCCTCCCTCCCTCTTTTCTCACCCCACCTTGTTCCCCTTGTTGCAAAGCCTCCAAAATAAAGAGGTCCCAAAACACATCAGAAAGAAAAGCACTCTAGAATTAGGTTCTAGAATGTGCTGTTAAGAAATGTAGCCGCTCTAAACATCTGAGGGTTCTGATTGAGCTGATTTAACCAAACTGTTGGGCTTATCATCATGCAGTTGACACACCATGCAGGTCATGCATTATGCAGCACACAGAGGTACCTCAGAGTGCATAGTGTAACTTTTTAGGGTAACATTGCTTGACACATCAGATACATCAGCCACAGAGTCAAACTGAAAACAGAAGTGGAGTATCAGTCTGTGGAACATTCAAAAACAAATTCTATGGAGGGAAGAATCAAGATGGGGGAATAAAAAGGACTTTGGGTCTCACCTCCTCCTACAAATGCATCAGAAATACATCTACGTGTGGATGGATTCTCACGTGATACCTTACTGAATGATGGCAGTAGATATCATACACCCAGAAGTTCAAGAAAGAACTCCATATAACCAAGGGAAAAAGGAATCTGGATGGGACCTGTTCCCGGGGAAGGAGCTGTGGAAGAGGAAACTGTTCCTGCGCCCTGGGAAGCCCCTTCACTGGCCAGGAGGTCAGTCTGGACAGAAAGCGAGCTTCAGAGACTTGGAAGAGAGTATACTGACTGGTGCTCTGGCTATGGTGGGAGCAGGCAGAAGACAGAGACCAGCAAAGAGGATTGGTGCTATCTTGCTGCAGTATGTGGCCCAAGATGCACACCTGCCTGTACACGCAGGGGCTGGGTCCTGAAACTCGGGGTTCAGGACGGGCCCAGGGAGAGCACAGGTTGGCTATACAGAGACAGCCTGAAGGGGCTTAAGTGTGACTGCAGAAAAAGCCCGGGCCCACCCCAGCAGCAAATACCATTGTTAAAGGGCATGTGGAAGGGTGGGTGTGGCCTGCCATAATAGCCTCTTTCATCAAGTTGCCTCTAAGGGCTCTGGGAGCAGGACAGCAGGTGTTTCCACACCTGACACCAGTCTGGCCTCAGCAGCTATGGGCTTTGTGGCATGTACACACAGAGATGAGGCTGGGGTGCTTCCACAGCTCCCGTGACGGCTCCAGGTATGTGACCACTGCGGTCCCGACTTCTGTGAGTGGGCACCTAACGGTCTGAGCTGGTGGCCTTGTAACCACAGCGCCTGAAGGACACCAGGGCCAAATGACTGCATTCCCAGTGGAGGCGGTGCTGAGGGTATTGCCAGCAGCTCGTTCTGTGAGCCTGCACAGGCGACACCACAGGATGCACCCCACGGTAGACAGCTCCAGGGAAGGAGTACCCCAGCCAAAGCGCCTCCCAGCAGGGGCTCTCCCGTTCTGTCTACCTCTCACTGAAGCTCAGAAGTGGAACTGAGGGCTTCTACTCCAACAACTCAGGAGCAGGCCCTGCCCCTGACATGCAGCGACAACACAGAGCAGAGAAGAGGCCCACTAAATGTTTGAAGGCAGGATTAGAAGAAAAATGTTTACAGGTTGTAAGGAAACACAAAAGATGCTGAATAGCCAAAGCAATCTTGAGAAAGAAAAATGAAGCTAGAGGAATCAGACTCCCTGACTTCAGACTATACTACAGAACTACAGTAATCAGGAGTATGGTACTAAACAAAAACAAATATAGATCAGCAGAACAGCATAGAAAGTTCAGAAATAACACCCAGGCACCTGTCGTCACCTACTCTGTGGCAAAGGAGGCAAGAATATACAGTGGAGAAAAGAGTTTCTTCAATAAGTGGTGCTGGGAAAACTGGACAGCTTCAAGTAAAAGGATGAAATTAGAACACTCTCCTAAGACCACACCCTAAAATAAATGGATTAAAGACCTAAATGTAAGACCAGATACTATAAAAGAAAACATAGGAAAAACACTTGCTGACATAAAGCACAGAAAGATCTTTTCTGACCCACCTCTTAGAGTGATGAAAACAGAATAGATAATAAAAGATACTCCTTACAAATGGCTTCACAGGCAAATTCTACCAAACCTACAAAGAAAAATTTTAAACACTGATCCTTCTCTGACTCTTCCGAAAAGACTGAAGAGAAGGGAACACTCCCAGAGACATTCAATTAAACCACCATCACCCTGATACCAAAACCAGACAAAGACACCACCGAAAAGAAAATTACAGGCCAATATCATTGGTGAATATAGATGCAAAAATTCTCAACAAAATATTAGCAAACAGAATCCAACAATACATAAAAAAGATCAAACACCATGAATAACTTGGATTCATACTAGGGTCACAAGGATGGTTCAACATATGTAAATAAATCAAGATAATACACCACATCAGAAAAGACAAACACCACATGATCATGTTAATAGATATAGAAAAATCATTTGATAAAAGTTATCCATTTATGATTAAAAAAAAACTCTAGAAAGTGGGCACAGAGGGAACCAATCTCAACATAATGGGGCCACATATGACAAATCCATAGCAAACATCATGCTCAATGGTGAAAAACTGAAAGCATTTCTTCTACGATCAGGAAAAGACAAGGATGTCCAATCTCACCACTATTATTGACCATATTTTTGAAAGTCCTAGTCAGAGCAATCAGAAGAAAAATGAAGAGAATCCAAATCAGAAAAGAAGCAAAGCTGTCACTGTTTGCAAATGACATCATACTATACGTAGAAAATTCACAAGTTGCCACCAGGAAACTTAGAACCTATTAATGAATTTGATAAAGTTGCAGGATACAAAATACATAGAAATCTCTTGCATTCCTATACACTAACAATGAAAGATTGGAGAGTGAAATTCAAGAAACAATCCCATTTTGACTGCATCAAAAAGAATAAAATACCCAGGAATAAACAATGGACCTGTACTCAGAAAACTATAAGATGCTGATGAAAGAAAGATGACACAAACACATGGAGAGACACAGCATATCCTTGGCTTAGAAGAATCAATATTGTGAAAATGACTATACAACCCAAAGAAAGTCTACAGATGTAATGCAATCCCTACCAAACTACCAATGGCATTTTTCAAAGAACTAGAACAAAAAAATTTAGAATTTATATAGAAACACAAAAGATCCTGAATAGCCAAAGCATCTTGAGAAAGAAAGATGGAGCTGGAGGAATCAGGATCTCTGACTTTACACGATACTACAAAACTACAGTAATCAAAACTGTACAGTTCTGGCACAAGAACAGAAATATGGATTAATGGTATAGGATAGAGCCTATAAATAAACCCATGCACCTATCATCTCCTACCTATGAAGAGAGGCAAGAATATACCAATGAGAAAAGATGGTTTCTTCAGTACGTGGTGCTGGGAAAAAATGGGCAGCTACAAGTGAAAGAATGAAATTAGGACAGTTCCTAAGACCATATATGAAAATAACTCACAATGGATTAAAGAAATAAGTGTAAGTCCAGACACTATAAAACTCTTGGTGGGAAGTATAGGCAGGACATTCTTTGAGATAAGCAAGTATCTTTTCATATATGCAGCAGATATTTTCACATATACCTCCTAGAGTATGGTAAATAAAAACAAACGAGATGTAATTGAACTTAAAAGGTTTTGCACAGCAAAGGGAACCACTGAAGTTAAAAAGACAAACCACAGAATGGGAAAAAGAAATATTTGCAAACCATGTGACCAGAAAGGGATTAATCTCCAAAGGGTATGAACAGCTCATACAGCTCAATAAAAAAATAAAAACACAAAATATGGGCAGAATATCCAAACAGACATGTCTCTACAGGAGACATGCAGGTGACCAAAAAAAAAAAAAAAACAGGTGAAGAGATGCTCAGCATCACTAATTATTAGACAAATGCAAATAAAAACTACAATGAAGTATCACCTCGCGGCTGTCAGAATGGCCATCATCAAAAAGTCTGTGACCAGTAAATGCTTGAGAGGTTGTGGAGAAAGGGGAACCCTCCTACCCCTGTTGGTGGGAATGCAAATTCGTACAGCCACTATGGAGAACAGGATGGAGGTTCCTTAAGAAACTAGAACTACCATATGATCCAGCATTCACACACCTGGGCATATATTCAGAGAAAACCATACCAGGAAAAGGTAAATGCAGACCAGCATTCACTGCAGCACTATTTACAACAGCCAGGACATGGAAGCAACCCGAATGTCCATCAATAGATGCGGTATATATACATAATGGAATATTACTCAGCCATTAAAGAAGGAAACAATGCCATCTAAAGGAACATGGATGGACTTAGAAATCATTATACTAAGGGAAGTAAGCCCAACAGACAAAGGCAAATGTCATATGATACCACTTATATGTGAAATCTAAATGATACAAATGAATTTAAAAAACAGACTCACAGACTTAGGAAATAAACTTATGGTTACAAAGGGGAAAGTTACGGGTAGGAATAAATTAGAAGGTTGTGATTAACATATATACACTACTGTGCATAAAACATAATCAACAAGAATCTAATATATAGCACAAAGAACTCAATGTAATACTCTGTAATAACCTATTTGGGAAAAGAATCTGAAACAGCATTAATGTATGTACTGTTTTTCAGTCACCCAGTCGTAGCTGACTCTTTGTGACCCCATGAACTGTAGCACGCCAGGCATCCCTGTTCCTCACTATCTCCTGAAGTTTGCCCAAGTTCATGTCCATTGCATTGGTGATGCCATCCAACCATCTCACTGACACTCTCTTCTGTCCTCAATGTTTCCCAATATCAGGAACTTTTCCAATGAGTTGGCTGTTCACATTAGGTGACCAAAATATCAGCTTCAGCATCAGTCCTTCCAATGAATATTCAGGGTTGATTTCCTTTAAAATGGACTGGTTTGATCTCCAAGGGACTCTCAGGAGTCTTCTCTAGTCTTCTCTAGTTCAAAGGCATCAATTCTTCGGCGCTCTGCCCTCTTTACAGTCAGCTCTCACAACTGTATGTGACCACTGGGAAGAACAGTCTTGACTATACAGACCTTTGTCGCACAGTGATATCTCTGTTTTTCAACACACTGGCTAGGTTTGTCTTAACTTTCTTGCCAAGAAACAATCATCTGATTTCATGGCTGCAGTCACCATCTTCAGTGATTTTAGAGCCTAAGAAGTTCCCTTCTGTCTGCCACGAAGTAATGGGATTGGATGTCATGATCTGTTTTTTTCTAATATTTTAAGTCAGCTTTTTCACTTCCCTCCTTCACCCTCATCAAGAGGTTCTTTAGTTCCTCTTTGCTTTCTGCCATTAGAGTGGTATCATCTGAGGTTGTTAACGTTTCTCCCACCTATCTTGATTCCAGCTTGTAACTCATCCAGCCTGGCATTTCTCATGATGTGCTCAGTGTATAAGTTAAACAGGGTGACAACAGATAGCCCTGTCATACTTCTTTCTCAATCCTGAACCAACCAGTTGTTACATATAGGGTTCTAACAGTTGCTTCTTGACTTGCATACAGGTTTCTCAGGAGACAGGTAAGATGGCCTGGTATTCCCATCTATTTAAGAGCTTTCCACAGTTTGTTATGATCCACACAGTCAAAGGCTTTAGTGTAGTTGATGAAACAGAGGTAGATGTCTTTGTGGAATTCCCTTGCTTTCTCTGTGATCCATGAATGTTGACAATATGTACTATGTATAACTAAATCACTTTGCTGTATAGCTGAAACTAACACATCAATGTAAATCAACTATATTTCAGTATAAAATAAACTATTTTAAGATAAATAAGGAAAATAAAAACTTTTCTGTGAAAGACACACAAAAAAATTAAAAATGCATTGAGGCAAATGACAATGAAAACACAACCATACAAAATCTGAGCAATGCAGCAAAACCAGTTCTGATGAGACAGAAGTTCACAGCTATATAGAATTTAAGAACAAGGAAAATCTCTAATAGACACCATCTAAAAGAGTTAGGAAAGGAAGAAACAAAACCTAAAGTCAGCAGAAACAAGCAGATAAGATCAGATAGGAAATAAATTAGAGATTTTAAAGTTATAGAAAAAGGTGCAATGAAAGTAAATAAGAAAAGGAAGAGGAGAATTGATAACTGACACTTCAGAAATGAAAAAAGAAAACTGTGAAGAATTATTTTGTCAACAAATTCAACAAAGTACAAGAAACAGACAAGTTTTGAGAAACACAGTGTACCAAAACTGAAGTAAGAAATAAATTACCTGAACAGACCAATCAGTAGAAGTGGAACAGAATCTGTAATTTAAATAAAACTTACAAACAAAACTCCAGGGCCAGATGTTTTCTCAGGCAAATTTAACAAACATACAAAGAATCACATTGATCCTTCCCAAACTCTTCCAAAAGACTAAAGAGGAGGGAACACTCCCAAAGGCATTCCATGGCGATACCAACCCTGATACCACAACCAGTGAAAGTGCAAGTGAAAGTCGCTCAGCCATGTCCAACTCTTTGTGACCCCATGGACTATACAGTCCATGGAATTCTCCAGGCCAGAATACTGGAGTCGGTAGCCTTTCCCTTCTCCAGGGGATCTTCCCAACCCAGGGATCAAACCCAGGTCTCCTGCATTGCAGGCAGATTTTTTTACCAGCTGAGCCACAAAGGAAGCCCAAGAATACTGGAGTGGATAACCTATCCCTTCTCCAGTGTATCTTCCTGACCCAGGAATTGAACTGGGGTCTCCTGCATTGCCAATGGATTTTTTCACCAACGGATTTTTCCACCAACTGAGCTATCATGGAAGCCCCACCACAACTAAAGTCACTACCAAAAAAGATATTTATAGGTCAATATCACTGATGAATACAGATAGACAAATTCTCAACAAATATCAGCAAACCAAATCCAACAATACATAAAGATATCATATACCATGAATAACTCTGATTAATCCCAGGGTCACAAGTATGGTCCAACAAGTGTAAATCAATGAAATATGACACATCAAAAAAGACAAACACCACATGATCTTCTCAACAGAAATAGAAAAAGCATTTGATAAAATACATCACCTATTTAGGAAAAAAATTTCCCCAGAAAGTGTGCATAGAGGGAACCAATATCAACATAATAAGGCCATATTTGGCAAACGCTCAGCAAATACAATTTTCAATCGTGAAAAACTAAAAGCAATTCCTCTAACATCAGGAAAAGACAAGGATGTCCACTCTTGCCACTATTATTCAACATACTTTTGAAAGTCCTAGAAGAAAAAGAAAAAGAATCGTAATTGGAAAAGAAGAAGTAAAATTGTCACTGTTTGCAAATGATATGATACTATATGTACAGAATTCTAAAGATGCCGTCAGAAAATTTTGGAGGCCATCAATGAATTTGGTAAAGGGACAGGATACAAAATTAATACACAGAAATCTCTTGCCTTCCTATACACTAACAATGAATGATCAGAAAGAGAAATTCAGGAAAGAATCCCATTTACCACTGCCTCAAAAAGAATAAAATAACTATGAATAAACTTATCTAAGGAAGCAAGAGACTCATACTCAGAAAACTGTAAGATTTTGATGAAATCAAAGATGGCACAAAGAGATGGAGAGATATAGCATAGTACTGGATTAGAAGAATCAATATTATGAAAATGACTACACTACCCAAAGCAATCTATAGATGCAATGCAATTCCTATCAAATTATCAATGGCATTTTTCACTGAGTTAAAACCAAAAGACCCCAAATAGCCAAAGTAACATAAGAAAGAAAAATGGAGCTGGAGAAATCAGGCTACCTGACTTTACACTATACTACAAAAACTACAGTAAACAAAACAGTACTGTATTGGAACAAAAACAGAAATGTATATCAATGGTACAGGATTGAAAGTCCAGAAATAAACCCATGCACCTGCTATCACCTATTCTATGACAAATAAGGCAAGGGCATACAATGGAGAAAAGATAATTTCTTCAGTATGTGGTGCTACGAAACATAGATAGCTACAAGTAAAAGAATGAAATTAGATTATTTTCTAACCTCATACACAAAAATAATTCAAAATGGATTTAAAACCCCAATGTAACTCCAGACACTATAAAACTCTTAGAGGAAATATAGGCAGAACATTCTTTGACATAAACTGCAGTAAGATTTTTTCTGATATACCTTCTACAGTAAGGAAAATAAAAATAAAAACAAATGAGACCAAAGTAAACATAAAAAGATTTGCACAGCAAAGGAAACCACTGACAAAAAGGCAAACCATAGAATGGGAAAAAGATATTTGCAAATGATGTGATCTACAAGGGGTTACTCTCCAAAGTGTATAAACAGCTCATGCAGTTCAATATTAAAAAAAAAAAAAGAATCAGAATATGGGCAGAAGGTCCAAATAGACATTTCTCTACCGAATATATACAGATGGCCAAAAAACACATGAAAAGATGCTCAATATCACTAGAGAAATGTAAATCAAAACTACAAGGAGAGGTATCACCTCACAGCAGTAAGGATGGTCATCATCAAAAAGTCTATAAACAATAAATGCTTGAGAAGGCATGGAGAAAAGGGAACCCTCCTACACTGTTGGTGGGAATATAAATTGTTAACAGTCACTATCAAGAACAGCATGGAGTTTCCTTAAAAAAAACTTGAGCTACCATATAACACAGCATTCCCATATGTGGGCATATATCCAGAGAAATTCATACCTAGAAAAGGTACATGTGCCCCAGTGTTAACTGCAGCACTATTTACAATAGTGATGACATGGAAGAAACATAAATGCACATTAAAAGATGAATGGACAAACGTGGTACATAGACATAATGGATTATTACTCAGTCATTAAAGGAGGAAATAATGCCATTTGAAGCAACACTGATGGACCTAGAAATTATCATACTAAGTGAAATGAGTCAAACAGAGAAAGAAAAATATATGATATCTCTTCTATGTGGAATCTAAACATGGTATAAATGAACTGACAAAAAAAAAGAAACAGACTCATAGACTTAGAAAACAAGCATATCATTACAAAGGGGAAGTTATGGGTAAGGATAAATTAGGAGGTTGTGAATAACATATACACACTACTATATATACAACAGATAATCCACAGGAACCTAATGTATGGCACAGAAAACTCTGCTTAATATTCTGTAATAAGCTATATGGGGAAAGGATCTGAAACAGCATTAATATACACATATGTATGACTAAAGGGTTTCTGAGGTATGGCAGTGGTGAAGAATCCACCTGCCAACGCAGGAGACACAGGAGACAGTTTCAATCCCAGGGTTGGGAAGATCCCCTGGAGGGGGAAATACAACCCTCCCGTCAGGAAGTTTGCACAAGCCTCTTATCCTCATCCATCAGAGGGCAGACAGAAGAAATAAGAACTACAGTCTCACAGCCTCCAGAGCAAAATCCACAATCACAGAAAACTAACCAAAATTATCACATGGATCACAGTCTTGTCTAACTCGATGAAGCTCTGAGCCATGCAGTGCACAGCCACCCACGACAGATGGCTTATGGTGGAGAGTTCTGACAAAACGTGGTCCACTGGAGAAGGGAATGGCAAACTACTTTAGTTTCCTTGCTTTGAGAAACCCATGAACAGTATGAAAAGGTGGAAAGATGTGTAACACTGGAAGATGAGCACCCCAGGTTGGTGGGTGTCCAATATGTTACTTGGGAACAGCAGAGAAATTGATTCAGAAAGAACGAAGAGGCTGAGCCAAAGTGGAAACAATGCTCAGTTGTAGATGTGTCTTTTGCGAAAGTAAAGTCCAGTGCTATAAAGAAAAATATTACACAGGAACCTGGAATGTTAGGTCCATGGAACAAGGTAAATTTGGACATGGTCAAGCAGGAGATAGGGTGTTTTTGCCTGGGTGCAGCTACCTGGTCACGCAGACTGCGGCATAAGCCCTCTGGGAGGTTGCCATTAATCCCACCATAGAGCTGCTGAGCAGATGACCTACAAACTGCAGAACGAGTACACCAAATAAATTCTTGCACTGTTAAGAAAGTTCTAGGACCCACAACAGGTTTCCAAACCTGGGGATCTGGCAAAGGGACTGAGAACCCCGAGGGAATTTGACTTTGGAGGCCAGTGGGATATGATTATAGAACTTACACAGGACTGGGGAAACAGACTCTTGGAGGGCATAAACAAAACCTTGTGTGCACTAGGACCCAGGAGAAAGGAGCAGTGACCCCATAACAGACTGGCCCAGACTTGCCTGTGAGTGTCCAGGAGTCTCCAGTGAAGGCCTGGGGCAGTGGTGGCCTGCTGCAGGGCTGGGGGCAGTGAGTGTAGCAGTGCCTGCATGGGACCTTTTGAAGGAGGTTGTAATTATCTTCATTACCTCCACCACAGTTTGGCCTCAGGTCAAACAACAGGGAGGGAACAGAGCCCCGCCCATCAATAGAAAATTGGATTAAAGATTTACTGAGCATGAGCATCAGAACAAGACCCAGTATCCCTTGCATTCAGTCTCTCCCATCAGGAAGCTTCCATAAGCCTCTTATCCTTATCTGTCAGAGGGTGACAGAATGAAAACCATAGTCACAGAAAACTAATCAAACTGATCACATGGACCACAGCCTTGTCTAGCTCAACAAAGCTATGAGCCATGCTGTCTGTGTACAGCCACCCAAGACAGATGGGTCATAGTGGAGAGTTCTGACAAAATGTGGTTCACTGGAGAAGGGATTGGCAAACACTTCAGTATTCTTGCCTTGAAACCATGGTGAATAGTATGAAAAGGCAAAAAAGATATGAAACCAAAAGATGAACTTCCCAAGTCAGTAGGTGCCCAATATACTACTGGAGAAGAGTGGAGAAATAACTCCAGAAAGAATGAAGAGATGGAGCCAAAGCAAAGACAAAGCCCAGTTGTGAATGTGACTGGTGTGGAAGTAAAGTCCAATGCTGTAAAGAGCAATATTGCATAGGAACCTGGAATGTTAGGTCCATGAATCAAGGTAAATTAGAAGCGGTCAAACAGAAGATGGAAAGTGTGAACATCAACATTTTAAAAATCAGTGAACTGAAATGGACTGGAATGGGCGAATATAATTCAGATGACCATTACGTCTACTACTGTGGGCAAGAATCCCTTAGAAGACATGGAGTAGCTCTCATAGTGAAAAAAGAGTCCAAAAGGCAGTACTTGAGTGCAGTCTCAAAAATGATAGAATGATTTCTGTTCATTTCCAAAGCAAGCCATTCAGAATCACAGAAATCGAAGTCCATGCCCCAACGAGTAATGCTGAAGAAGCTGAAATTGAATGGTTCAAAATTCTCCAAGCCAGGGTTCAGCAATACGTGAACCGTGAACTTCCAGATGTTCAAGCTGGTTTTAGAAAAGGCAGAGGAGCCAGATCAAATTGCCAACATCTGCTGGATCATCAAAAAAGCAAGAGATTTCCAGAAAAACTATTTCTGCTTCGTTGACTATGCCAAAGCCTTCGACTGTGTGGATCACAATAAATTGTGGAAAATTCTGAAAGAAATGGGAATACCAGACCACCTGACCTGCCTCCTGAGAAACCTATATGCAGGCCAGGAAGCAATAGTTAGAACTGGACATGGAACAACAGACTGGTTCCAAATAGGAAAAGGAGTACATCAAGGCTGTATACTGTCACCCTGCTTATTTAACTTCTATGCAGAGTACATCATGAGAAACGCTGGGTTGAAAGAAGCACAAGCTGGAATCAAGATTGCCAGGAGAAATATCAATAACCTCAGATATGCAGATGACACCACCTTTATGGCAGAAAGTAAAGAGGAACTAAAAAGCCTCTTGAAGAAAGTGAAAGAGGAGAGTGAAAAAGTTGGCTTCAAGCTCAACATTCAGAAAACTAAGATCATGGCATCCAGTCCCATCACTTCATGGGAATAGATGGGGAAACAGTGGGAACAGTGTCAGACTTTATATTTTTGGGCTCCAAAATCACTGCAGATGGTGACTGCAGCCATGAAATTAAAAGACACTTCCTCCTTGGAAGGAAAGTTATGACCAACCTAGACAGCATATTAAAAAGAAGAGACATTACTTTGCCAACAAAGGTCCATCTTAGTCAAGGCCATGGTTTTTCCAGTGGTCATGTATGGATGTGAGAGTTGGACTGTGAAGAAAGCTAAGTGCCGAAGAATTGATGCTTTTGAACTGTGGTGTTGGAGAAGACTTAAGAGTCCTTAGGACTGCTAGGAGATCCAACCAGTCCATCCTAAAGGAGATCAGTCCTAGGTGTTCATTAGAAGGACTGATGCTTAAGCTGAAATTACAATACTTTGGCCATCTCATGCGAAGAGTTAACTTGTTGGAAAAGACCCTGATGCTGGGAGGGATTGGGGGAAGGAGGAGAAGGGGACAACAGAGGATGAGATGGCTGGATGGCATCACGGACTCAATGGACATGAGTCTGGGTAAACTCCAGGAGATGGTGATGGACAGGGAGGCCTGGCATGCTGCGATTCATGTGGTCGCAGAGTCGGACACGACTGAGTGACTTAACTGATGAAGACCTACAAGCCCTTTGAGAACTAACCCCCCGAAAAGATGTCCTTTCCATCATAGGAGACTGGAATGCAAAAGTAGGAAGTCAAGAGGTACCTGGAGTAACAGGCAAATTTGGCTTTGGAGTACAAAATGAAGCAAGGCAAAGGCTAACAGAGTTTTGCCAAGAGAACACACTCATCATAGCAAACACCCTCTTCCAACAACACAAGAGAAGACTCTACACATGGACCTCGCCAGATGGTCAATACTGAAATCAGATTAATTATATTATTTGCAGCTAAAGATGGAGAAGCTCTGAACTGTTAGCAAAACAAGACTAGGAGCTGACTATGGCTCAGATCATGAACTCCTTATTGCAAAATTCAGACTTAAATTGAAGAATGTGGGGAAAACCACTAGACCATTCAGACATGACCTAACAAACCCCTTATCATTATACAGTGGAAGTGAAAAATAGATTCAAGGGATTAGATCTGATAGATAGAGTGCCTGAAGAACTATGGAAAGAGGTTCATGACATTGTACAGGAGGCAGGGTTCAAGACCAGCCCCAAGAAAAAGAAATGCAAAAAGGCAAAATCGCTGTCTGAGGAGGCCTTACAAATAGCTGAGAAAAGAAGAAAAGCAAAAGGCAAAGGACAAAAGGTAAGATATATCCATTTGATTGTAGAGTTTCAAAGAATAGCAAGGAGAGATAAGAAAGCCTTCCTCAGCGATCAATGCAAAGAAATAGAGGGAAACAATAGAATGGGAAAGACTACAGATCTCTTCAAGAAAATTAGAGATACCAAGGGAACATTTCATGCAAAGATGCGCACAATAAAGGACAGAAATGGTATGAAGTAGAAGCAGAAGAAATTAAGAAGTGGCAGAAGAATTATACAAAAAAGATCTTCATGACGTCGATAGTCGTGATGGTTTGATCACTCACTGACAGCCATACATCCTGGAATGTGAAGTCAAATGGGCCTTAGGAAGCATCACTACAAAGAAAGCTAGTGGAGGTGATGGAATTCCAGTTGAGCTGTTTCAAATCCTGGAAAATGATGCTGTGAAAGTGCTGCACTCAATATGCCAGCAAATTTGGAAAACTCAGCAGTGGCCACAGGACTGGAAAAGGTCAGTTTTCATTCCAATCCCAAAGAAAGGCAATACCAAAGAATGCTCAAACTACCACACAACTGCACTCATCTCACCGGCTAGTAAAGTAATGCTTAAAATTCTCCAAGCCAGCCTTCAGCAATACGTGAACCGTGAACTTCCAGATGTTCAAGCTGGTTTTAGAAAATACAGAGGAACCAGAGATCAAATTGCCAACAACTGTTGGATCATAGAAAAAGCAAGAGAGTTCCAGAAAAAAGTGTACTTCTGCTTTATTGATTACACCAAAGCCTTTAACTGTAGATCACAACAAACTGGAAAATTCTTAAAGACATGGGAATACCAGACCACCTTACCTGCCTTCTGAGAAATCTGTATGCAGGTAAAGAAGCAACTGTTAGAACCAGACATGGAACAACAGACTGGTTCTGAATTGGGAAAGTAGTAAATCGAAGCTTTATATTGTCATCCTGCTTATTTAACTTATATGCAGATTACATCATGAGAAACACTGGGCTGGATGAAGCACAAGCTGGAATCGAGGTTGCAGGGAGAACTATCAATAACCACAGATACCCAGATGGCACCACCTTTATGGCAGAAAGTGAAGAGGAACTGAAGAGCCTCTTGATGAAAGTGAAAGAGGAGAGTGAAAAAGCTGGCTTAAACCTCAACAATCAAAAAACTAAGATAATGGCAAGTGGTCCCATCACTCAATGGCAAATAGATGGGGAAACAATGGGAATAGTGAGAGAATTTATTTTCTTGGGCTCCAAAATCACTGCAGATGGTGACTGCAGCCATGAAATTAAAAGACACTTGGTCCTTGGAAGAAAAGCTGTGACCAACCTAGAGAGCATATTAAAAAGCAGAGACATTACTTTGCCAACAAAGGTCCATCTAGTCAAAGCTATGGTTTTCTCAGTAGTCATGTATGGATATGAGAGTTGGACTATAAAGAAAGCTGAGTGCCAAAGAATTGATATTTTTGAACTGTGGTGTTGGAGAAGACTCTTGAGAGTCCCTTGGACTGCAAGGAGATCCAACCAGTGCATCCTAAAGGAAATCAGTCCTGAATATTCATTGGAAGGACTGATGCTGAAGCTGAAATTCCAATACTTTGGCTACCTCATGTGAAGAGTTGGTTCATTGGAAAAGATCCTAATGCTGGGAGGGATTAGGGGCAGGAGGAGAAGGGGATGACAGAGGATGAGATGGTTGAATGGCATCTCTGACTCGATGGACATGAGTTTGAACAATCTCCAGGAGTTGGTAATGTACAGGGCAGCCTGATGTGCTACAGTCCATGGGGTTGCAAAGAGTCGGACACAACTGAGTGACTGAACTGAATGACTGAAGCAGGAGATGGCAAGAGTGAACATCCACATTTTAGTAATCAGTGAACTAAAATGGGTGGGAATGGGTGAGTTTAATTCAGATTGTCTGCTACTGTCCACAAAAATCCCTTAGAAAAAAATGGAGTAGTCCTGATAGTCAAGAGGAGTCCAAAGGCAGTACATGCATACAATCTCAAAAACACAATGATAAGGCAAACCATTTAACATCACAGTAATCCAAGTTTATGTCCCAACCACTAATGCTGAAGAAGATGAAGTAAGTTGAATGCTTCTCTGAAGATGTACAAGACTTTATAGAACTAACACCAAAAAAAAAGATATCCTTTTCATCATAGGGGATTGGAAAGCAAAAGTATGAGGTCAAGAGATACATGGAATAACAGGCAAGTTTCAACTTGGAGTACAAAATAAAGCAGGGAAAGGCTAAGAGAGTTTTGTCAAGAGAACACACTGGTCATACCAAACACCCTTTGTCAACCACACAAGAGACAACTCTACACTTGGACTTCACCAGATGGTCACCACTGAAATCAGACTGATTATCTCCTTTGCGCTGGAGATGTTGTTGTTTAGTCACTGTTGTGTCTGACTCTTTTGAGAACCCATAGACTGTAGCCCACCAGGCTTTTCTATACATGAGATTTCCCAGGCAAGAATCTTTGAGTGGGTTGCTATGTCCTTCTTCAGGGGATCTTCTTACCCAGGAATTGAACCCAAATCTTCTTCATTGGCAAGCAGATTCTTTACCAGTGAGCAGCTAAAGATAGAGAAGCTCTATACAATCAGCAAAAATAAGACTGTGGCTGTGGAGCTGACTGTGGCTCTGATCATGAACTCCTTATTGCAAAATTCAGGCTTAAATTGAAGAAAATAGAGAAAAATCATTAGATCACTCACTTATGACCTAAATCAAATCCCTCATGTTTATACAGTGCAAGTGACAAACAGATTCAAGGGATTAGATCTGGTAGACCAAGTGCCTGAAGAACTATGGACAGAGGTTTGTAACACTGTACAGGAGCCAGTGACCAAACCATCTTCAAGAAAAAGAAATGCAAGAAGGCAAAGTGGTTTTCTGAGGAGGCCTTACAAATAGAGGAGAGAAGAGAAGAGAGAAAGACAAAAGAGAAAGGGAAAGATACACTCAACAGAGTGCAGATTTCCAGACAATAGCAAGGAAAGACAAGAAAACCTTAAGTGAACAATGCAAAGAAATAGAGGAAAACAATAGAACAGGAAAGACTAGAGATCTCTGCAAGAAAATTAGAGATACCAAGGGAACATTTCATGCAAAGATGGGCTCAATAAAGGACAGAAATGGCAAGGACCTAACAGAAGCAGAAGAGATTAAGAAGAGGTGGCAGAAATACACAGAAGAAGTATATAAAAAAGGTCCCAATGACCTGGATAAGCACGATGGTGTGGTCAGTCACCTAGAGCCAGAAATCCTGGCATGTGAAGTCAGGTAGGCCTTAGGAAATATTACTACGAACAAAGCTAGTGGAAATGATGGGATTCCAGCAGAGCTATTTCAAATCCTAAAAGATGACGCTGTGAAAATGCTGCACTCAATATGCCAGCAATTTGGAAAACTCAGCAGTGGCCATAGGACTGGAAGAGGTCAGTTTTCACTCCAATCTCAAAGAAGGGCAATGCCAAAGAATGTTCAAACTTCTGTACAATCACACTCATTTCACATGCTAGTAAGGTTATGCTCAAAATCTGTCAAGCTACGCTTCAGCAGTATGTGAACCAAGAACTTCCAGATGTACAAGATGGGTTTAGAATAGGCAGAGGAACCAGGGATCACAGTGCCAACATTTGCTGGATCATAGAGAAGGCAAGGGAATTCCAAAAAGCATCTACTTCTGCTTCATTGACTACACTAAAGTTTTTGACTGTGTGGATCACAGTGAGTTGGGAATACCAAATCACCTTATCTGCCTCCTGAGAAATGTGTATGCAGGTCAAGAAGCAACAGTTAGAACCACACATGGAACAACAGACTGGTTTAAAGTTGGGAAAGCAGTGAAGGCTGTGTATTGTCACCATGCTTATTCAACTTCTTTGCAGAGTACATTATATGAAATGCTGGTCTGGATGAAGCACAGCATATCTGAATCAACAACCTCAGATATGCAGATGATACCATCCTAATAACAGAAAGTGAAGAAGAACTAAAGAGCCTCTTGATGAAAGTAACAGAGGAGAGTGAAAAATCTGGCATAAAACTCAGCATTCAAAAAATGAAGATCGTCACATCCAGTCCTATCACTTTATGGCCAATAGATGGAAAAAGTGGAAACAGTGGCAGATTTTGTTTTTCTGGGCTCTAAAATCACTGTGGACAATGACTGCAGCAATGAAATTAAAAAACACTTGCTCCTTGGAAGAAAAGCTGTGATAAACCTAGACAGTGTATTAAAAATCAGAAACATCACTTTGCTTACAAAGTCCATCTAGTCAAAGCTACGGTTTTTCCAGTAGTCATGTACAAATGTGAGAGTTGAATCATAAAGAAGACTAAGCACTGAAGAATTAATGCTTTTGAACTGTGGTGCTGGAAAAGACTCTTGAGAGTACCTTGGACAGGAAGGAGATCAAACCAGTCAATCCTAAAGGAAATTCTGCAGTCCTGCAGTCCATGTGTTGTAAAGAGTTGGACACAACTTAGCGAGTGAACATGTATAACAAAATCACTTTGCTGTACAGCTGAAACTAACACATCATTCCAAAACACTATACTTCAATATAAAATAAGTTATTTTAAAATAAGAAAAATAAAAAATTTTCTCTGAAAGATAAAAAAAGCAGAAATTAAAAATACCTTGAGGCAAATGACAATGAAAACACAACCATACAAAATCTGTGTGATGCATGAGAATAGTTCTGGTGAGATGGAAGTTCATAGCTCTTCAGAACTTCTTTAAGAAACAAGAAGAATCTCTAATAAACAATTCAATCCACCACCTAAGAGTTAGGAAAGGAACAAACAAAACCTAAAGCCGGCAGAAAGAAGCAAATAACAAAGATCAGAGATGAAATAAATACATTAGAGATTTTAAAGTTTAGGGGGAAAAAAAAACAACAGGAAGGGCTGGTTCTTTGAGGTGGTAAACAAAATTGACAAACATCTTGCCAGGCTTAGCAAGACCAAAAGACAGGAGAAGATACAAAGAAAATAAGAAAGAGAAGAGAAATGACAACATACCACAGAAATGAAAAATATATATATATAAGAGAATACTATGAGGAATTATATGCCAACAAATTCAACAACCTAGAAGAAAAGGGCAAGTTTTGAGAAACATAAAGTGTACCAAAACTGAAGAAGAAATTGATAACTTGAACAGAGCAATCACTAGACGTGAAACAGAATCTATAATTGAAATAAACAAAAGTTACAAAACTCCAGGACCAGATGTCTTCCCAGGCAAATTCTACCAAGTATACAAAGAAGAACTTGTATTGATCCTTCTCAAACTGTTCCAAAAGACTGAAAAAGAGGAAACACTCCAAAAGGCATTCCATGAAGACACCATCACCCTGATACCACAACCAAAGGCACAACCAAAAAAGAAAATTATAGGCCAATATCATTGATGAATATAGATGCAAAAATTCTCAACAAAATATTAGGAAATTGAATCCAAAAACACATAAAAAATATCACATGGCACAAGCAATTTGGTTCATTGCAGTGTCACAGAATGGTTCAAGATATGCTAATTAGTTGATGTGATATACCTCACTAGCAAAAGAAACGACAAATACCACATGGTCATCTCAACAGATACTGGAAAAGCATTTGATAAAATTCAGCATTCATTCATGATAAAAAAAAAAAACGTATGAAAGTATGTAGAAAGGGAAAATAAACATAATAAAAGCTGCTTATGATGGACTCACAGCCATGTAATATTTAATGGTGAAAAGCTGAAATCCTTTGTGCTAAAATATACAAGACAAGGATGCCCACTGTGACATCTTCTACTCAGAGCAGAATTGGAAGTCTTAGACACTGCAGTCATAAAACAGAAATTTAAAAAGGGTACTAAAATTAGTAAGGAAGAGGTAAAATTGTAATTATATACAGACAACAAAATACTATATATCTAGAAAATGACACCTCATAGAAACTACTAGAACTGATAAACTAATTCAGAAAGTTAGCAGGATACAAAATTAACACACAGAAATCAGTTGCATTTCTTTACACTAACTGAAATATCAGACAATCTCCTTTAAAGTTGCATCAAAAAAAAAAAAAACTTCAGAATAATCACAAAGGAGGTGACAAATTTATATGCTGACAACTACAAAAGATTAATAAAGTAAACTGAAAAAGACTCAAAGAAATGGAAAGACATTTCATGCTCTTGGATTGGAAGAATTAAATTCGTGAAAATGGCCATACTGCCCAAAGTAGTCTATACATTTAATGCAATCCCTATCAAATTAACCATGTCATTTTTCTCAGAACAAGAACAAATAACCCTAAAATTTATATGGAACCATAAAAAAACTCAGAATTGCAAAAGGAATCTTGAAGAAAAAGAACAAAGCAGAAGGCATAATCTTCCTAGGCTTCAGACAATACTACAAAGCTACAGTAATCAAAACAGGGTTTGGTATTGGAATAAAACACATTTGGACCAGTGGAACAGAATAAAGAGCCCAGAAATAAACTCAATGGTCAATTAACTCAATAAACTCTATGATCAATTAATCGTCAACAAAGGAAGCAAAAATATACAATGGGGAAAAGAGAGTTTATTCAGCAAGTGATTTTGGGAAAGCTGGACAGCCACATGCAAATCAATGAAGTTAGAGGACTCCTTCCTATCATACACAAAAATAAGCTAAAACTGGCTCAAAGACGTAAATATAAGACGCGGTACTATCAGATTCCTAGAAGAGAACATAGGCAAAGCATTCTCTAGTATAAATTGTACCAAAGATTTTTTCAAAGTCAGTCTCCTTAAGTAATAGAAATAAAAGCAAAGATAAAACAAAATGAGACCTAAGCAAACTTATCAGCTTTTGCACAGCAAAGGAAACTATTAAAAAAAAAAAAGACAACCTATAAATTGGGAGAAAATGCTTGAAAATAATTCAAAAGATGGCTTAATTTCTAAAATATACAAACATCTCATACAACTAACAAAATACAAACAATCCAGGGGAAAAATGGACAGAAGGATGGCCACAAGGCACATGAAAAGATGGTCAATGTCACTACTAAAGAAATACAAATCAAAATTACAATGAGGTACCATCTCACACTGATCAGAATGGCCATCATTAAAAAGTCTACAAACAACAAATGCAAAAGTGACTGTACAGAAAAGGGAACCCCCTTGTATTACTGATGGGAATGTAAACTGGTACAGCAACTGTGAAAAAAAGTATGGAGGGTCCTCAAAAAACTAAAAACAGAGCTACCATAGGATCCAGCAATCCTAGCCTAGGGCATATATCCAGCAAAAAAAAAAAATAATAATTCAAAAAGATACATGTAACCAATGGAAATTTGCTGTATGACTCAGGCAGCTCAAACTGGAGCTCTGTAACAACCTATGCTGCTAAGTCGTTTCAGTTGTGTCCGACTCTGTGCGACCCCATAGACAGCAGCCCACCAGGCTCTCCCATCCCTGGCATTCTCCAGGCAAGAATACTGGAGTGGGGTGCCATTGCCTTCTCTGATGCTGCTGCTGCTAAGTCACTTCAGTTGTGTCCGACTCTGTGTGACCCCAAAGACGGTAGCCCACCAGGCTCCCTTGTCCCTGGGATTCTCCAGGCAAGAACACTGGAGTGGGTTGCCATTTCCTTCTCCAATGCATGAAAGTGAAAGTGAAGTCGCTCAGTCGTGTCCAACTCCTAGCGACCCCATGGACTGCAGCCTAGCAGGCTCCTCCGTCCATGGGATTTTCCAGGCAAGAGTACTGGAGTGGGTTGCCATTGCCTTCTCCAACAACCTATAGGGGTGGGAAAAGGTGGGAGGTGGGAGGGAGGTTCAAGAGCAATGGGACATATGTATGCTCATGGCTAATTCATGTTGGTGTATGGCAGAAATCAAACCAATATTATAAAGCAATTATCCTTCAATTAAAAATAAATTAAAAAATATATATATGCCCCAATGTTCACACCAGGACTATTTACAAAGTCAAGATATGGAAACAACTTAAATGCCCATCAACAGAGCAATGGATAAAGAAGATGTAGTACATATATACAATGGAATATTACTCAGCCACAAAAAAGAATGAAATAATGCCATTTGGAGCAACAAAAGATGATGCTGTGAAAGTGCTGCACTCAATATGTCAGCAAGTTTGGAGAACTCAGCAGTGGCCACAGGACTGGAAAAGGTCAGTTTTCATTCCAATCCCAAAGAAAGGCAATGCCAAAGAATGCTCAAACTACCACACAATTGCACTCATCTCACATGCTAGTAAAGTAATGATCAAAATTCTCCAAGCCAGGCTTCAGCAATACGTGAACCGTGAACTCCCTGATGTTCAAGCTGGTTTTAGAAAAGGCAGAGGAACCAGAGATCAAATTGCCAACATCTGCTGGATCATGGAAAAAGCAAGAGAGTTCCAGAAAAACATCTATTTCTGCTTTATTGACTATGCCAAAGCCTTTGACTGTGTGGATCACAATCAACTGTGGAAAATTCTGAAAGAGATGGGAATACCAGACCACCTGACCTGCCTCTTGAGAAATCTGTATGCAGGTGAGGAAGCAACAGTTAGAAATGGACATGGAACAACAGACTGGTTCCAAATAGGAAAAGGAGTACGTCAAGGCTGTATACTGTCACCTTGCTTATTTAACTTCTATGCAGAGTACATCATGGGAAACGCTGGACTGGAGGAAATGCAAGCTGGAATCAAGACTGCTGGGAGAAATATCAATAACCTCAGATATGCAGATGACACCACCCGTATGGTAGAAAGTGAAGAGGAGCTAAAAAGCCTCTTGATGAAAGTGAAAGAGTGAAAAAGTTTGCCTAAAGCTCAACATTCAGAAAACGAAGATCATGGGATCCGGTCCCATCACTTCATGGGAAATAGATGGGGAAAGAGTGGAAACAGTGTCAGACTTTAGTTTTTGGGGCTCCAGAATCACTGCAGATGGTGACTGCAGCCATGAAATTAAAAGATGCTTACTCCTTAGAAGAAAAGTTATGACCAACCTAGATAGCATATTCAAAAGCAGAGACATTACTTTGCTGACTAAGGTCTGTCTAGTCAAGGCTATGGTTTTTCCTGTGGTCATGTATGGATGTGAGAGTTGGACTGTGAAGAAGGCTGAGTGCCGAAGAATTGATGCTTTTGAACTGTGGTGTTGCAGAGGACTCTTGAGAGTCCCTTGGACTGCAAGGAGATCCAACCAGTCCATTCTGAAGGAGATCAACCCTGGGATTTCTTTGCAAGGAATGATGCTAAAGCTGAAACTCCAGTACTTTGGCCACTTCATGAGAAGAGTTGACTCATTGGAAAAAACTCTGATGCTGGGAGGGATTGGGGGCAGGAGGAGAAGGGGACGACAGAGGATGAGATGGCTGGATGGCATCATTGGCTCGATGGACGTGAGTCTGAGTGAACTCCGGGAGATGGTGATGAACAGAGAGGCCTGGCGTGCTGCGATTCACAGGGTCGCCAAGAGTCGGACACGACTGAGCGACTGAACTGAACTGAACTGATGGATGGGCCTTGAGATTATCATACTAAGTGAAGTTAAGTCAGAGAGAAAGACAAATACTATACCATATTACTTATGATGGAATCTAAAATACAAAACAAATGAACCCATATACAACAGAGACTGACTCACAAAAATAGAGAACACACTTTTGTTTGCCAGTGGGGAGGTAAATGGGGGAGGAATGGATAGGGAGTTTGGGATCAGCAGATACAGAGAATTTTATATACAATGAATAAACAAGGTCCTATTCTACAGCACAGAGAACCATATTCAATATCCTCAGATAAGCCATAGTGGAAAAGAATATAAAAAAGAATGCATAAATATATATGTAGAATTGAATCACTTTGCTGTACAGCAGACATTAACACAACATTGTAAATCAGCTCTACTTCAGTAAAACAAACAAAAACCAAATTCTTTATGTTTCTCCAAAGGCAGCATAAGCATATCCAAACATTAATACTATTTGGAGATGCATTTTCAGATATGTAGAGTTCTACAATATAAAAGATTTGGTGAGCAGAGACTTAGCGCCATGCTGACATTTATTATTAAAGAATGAAAGAATCTTCAAATCAGTCATTACATTACATTTATCCTTCAATTTACAAGGGGGATGGGCCTCAGGGCCCTGGCCTTGTACTAGAATTTGAGAATGCTTTAGTCCCACAGTCAGCCCTCTGTCTGTGGGTGTGGAACCTGTAGAGACTTGGGCTGACCGTGCAAGTGAAACCTGCACTTAAACTTAGCTGGACTCAATTTATGCTGTGTCATTTTGAAAATGTTAAAAAAAAATTAGTATTAAACAATACAAACAGTTCTCTCATTCTCTGGCACTACTGACCCATCCATTTACGTCTGTTCAGGGTGGAGCTTTAAATTCTTTTGCCAGTTTGTCTCTGACCTCAGAGTATCTTAGCTGTTCAGAGGACAGGAGTGCCTGGGACAGGCTTACAGCAGAACTGAGACCACAGCTTGTCACATGATGAGGGGGTGTGGGTGTGGGTGTGTGTTGCATTGGTACCTAGTACTCAAGTGAAAAGCAAGTCAGTCAGTGAAGCTGAGCAGGTGAATGCAGCCCGCTCCTGTTCAGATTCTTACCTGCAGATTCTGGAGCCCATAGACATCTATTTCAGCTCTTGGTTTTGCTCTCCTAATGCAAAGTGTCTTCTCTTTAGTTTGAATAATGTTTGCTAATGTTCATCCAAGTCTCCAACTTGATGAGAATAATATCAATAAGGTCTGAGAAAAGCAGGCATCCAAGGATCTTTTGTCCACTGGGTAGAATTAAACTGTGATTCAGTGGGTTCGGGCAAATGTTGCCGGCACTCTGGTATACCCCAGATGCCACTTCTGTGAACCCTCCAGAACCTGAAAATAGCACCCTCCCTGCCTATTATGAGCCACTTCTCTGGGCCCATAGCCCCCGGCTTCCTATTCCTTCCCTTCCTCACTCCTTCTAGGACCCTCAGCAGAAGTGGATTGTGGGTGAGGTGGGGGCGGGGTGCTCTGCTGTACTCAGATGTTCTCAGCAACAGATGTTTGAATTTGTCAGCTTCTCCCAGCTGAAGCCTGTGTTTGGCCCCACGCATAGCTTGGCCTGAGTCTTGTCAGACTCATCAGTAGTTTCACCTGTTTTATTTTTAAATTTGATTGTATTAAAGTAAGCGATCTAACCTCTCAACAACACTGCATTGCTCTTTGTAGGAGCATGTGGTAGAGCCGAGTTCTAGAACTGTATCATCCATCACTGAAACTTTCCACCTGATCATAGCAACTGCCCATTCCCCTCTGCCCCAGCCCCTGGCAATACCACTCTGGGCTTTGCTTCCCTGACTTTGACTATGTAAATACCTCACATAAATGGAATTGCACAGTCACCTCCCTGCGCAGGTTCTACTAGCTATGGGACTGTATACAAAGCTCCAGGAAATAAATCATCTTTTCATTCATTGAGGGCTGTCTTCAAACTTCACTGAGCTCAGACCTCCCGAGGCTGCTGGAAATGGCGGATTCTCTGGTTCCCTCCTCAGAGACTCAGGACTGCCTCCCAAGTGATACTGATACCAATATTTAGGAGCCTTACTTGGACAAAATCATAACAAGACTCAGGAAAACCCCATGCAAAGGAACCGTCCCGATATTAACTTGCTCACAGAAATGACCTGCTTGCTTCTTGATCACTAACTCAACCCAAGAGGCAAAACTAGATTCCTCCTCAGGACAGGCTACCAGGCAGAGGGGCCTGTCTGGAGGGATGGGTTGAGGGACAGAAATGATCCCTGACCCCAGTTCTGGATGCTACTGGCCTGTGGGTTTGTCTCCTGTAACTCATGTCATGTCATAGAGATGTACCAGAGCAACCACTCCATCCACCTTCTCTACACACTCAATGGGTCCCAGGGGTGATCTGAGTCATCTCCCAGGTCAGCTAAACAGACCTTTCCAGCCTTCCTGGCTCCTCTCTCCATCAGTGCAGAGAACGTCACTGTCCAACAAGGGAAAACTCTGCAGTGTCAGCCCCTCAAGGAGAGTCTCCTCAGGACTCTCCCTGGAAGAGCAGCACGTTGCCCCCGGCTTGAACTGATCACTCAGCAGCCATACATTCAGCAGCTGGCCTGCACGAGGACCCAGATGCTCAGGGAGGAAGGAGGCTTGGAGGAGGAGCCAGGAGAGAGGACCTGGTTGTTCAAGGAGCCAAGGGCCAGGGGATAGAGAGCATCTTTGTTGCTTTCCCACCACCCAGTCACTGTCCCCTGGCTGCTTCCTCTACCAGCCACAGTCCACAGGTCTCTGAGAGACTGTGGCTCTCTTGTGCCCCCAAGGCTTCTGCTACTTGGCTGTGATCTCACTTCCTCGCAACTTTTTCGTCTGCTCATTGCTCTGTCCTTGAAAAGTGAACAGGTCTGGAAGGTGGGCAGTGCTATCATTCCTTCATTTCTATGTTATGAAGTCTTGAAACTTAAGCACTCTGACCAGGTTTCTGTGCTTAATTTGGATGATGCTGTGATAACTGATTTATAATGAGAAATACATATTTGATCTTTGTCTGAATTCTGGCACAGGACTTCTCAAATCGTTTGTTGTTCAGTCGCTAAGTCTTGTGCGACTCTTTGTAACCCCATGAACTGCAGCATGCCAGGCTTCCCTGTTCTTCATTATCTTCCAGGGCTTGCTAAAACTCATGTCCACTGAGTCAGTGATTCCATCCAAACATCTTATCCTCTGTTGCCCTCTTCTCTTCCTGCCCTCAATCTTTCCCAGCACCAAGGTCTTTTCCAATGAGTTGGCTCTTTGCATCAGGTGGCCTAAGTATTTGAGCTTTAGCTTCAACATCAGTCCTTCCAGTGAACACCCAGGACTGATTTCCTTTAGGATTGACTGGTGGGATCTCCTCACAGTCCAGAGGACTCTCAAGAGTCTTCTTCAGCACCACAATTCAAAGGCATCAGTTCTTTGGTGCTCAGCCTTCTTTATGGTCCAACTCTTACATCCATACATGACTACTGGAAAAAACATAGCTTGGACTATACAGACCTTTTTTGGCAAAGTAATGTCTCTGCTTTTTAATATACTGTCTAGGTTTGTCATAGCTTTTCTCCCAAGGAGAAAGTGTCTTTTATTTTCATGGCTGCAGTCACCATCCACAGTAATTCTGGTGCTCAATAAAATAAAATCTATCACTGTTTCCATTTTCCCCCATCTATTTGCCATGAAGTGATGGGACTGGATGCCATGATCTTCATTTCTTGAATGTTGAGTTTTAAGCCAGCTTTTTCACTCTCCTCTTTTACCTTAGACAAGATGCTTTTTAGTTCCTCTTCACTTTCTGCCATTAGGGTTGTATCATGTGCATATCTGAGGTTGCTGATATTTCTCCCAGCAATCTTGATTCCAGCTTGTGATTCATCCAGCCCAGCATTTCACATGATGTACTCTGAATATAAGTTAAATAAGCAGGGTGACAATATACAGCCTTGATGTACTCCTTTCTCAATTTGGAACCAGTCTTTTGTTCCATGTCTGGTTCTAATTGTTGCTTCTTGACTTGCATACAGATTTCTCAGGAGACAGGTAAGGTGGTCTGGTGTTCCCATCTCTTGAAGAATTTTCCACAGTTTGTTGTGATCCACACAGTCAAAGGCTTTAGTGTAATCAATGAAGCAGATGTATTTCTGGAATTCTCTTGCTTTTTCTATGATCCAGCAGATGTTGGCAACTTGATCTCTGGTCCCTCTGCCTTTTCTAAATCCAGCTTGTATGTTTGGAAGTTCTCAGTTCACATACTGTTGAAGCCTAGCTTGAAGGATTTTGAGCATTATCTTGCTAGCATGTGAAATGAGTACAACTGTATGCTAGTTTAAACATTTGTTGGCATTGCACTTCTTTGAGATTAGGATGAAGTCCAGTAAGTAAAATGTTTCTCTGGGTTTTGTGAGTTGTCCTAGCAAGTTGTTTGAACCCAAAGAGTGGATTGTGGGACATTATTACAAAACTACAGTAATCACAACAATATGGGATTGGCACAAAAAGTCATGTGGATCAATGGAACTGAATAAAGAGCCCAGAAATAAATACACACACGTATGGTCAGTTAACAAAGGAAACAAGAAAATACAATGGGGAAGGAGAATCTCTTCAACAGTAGTGTTGGGAAAGCTGGACAACCACATACATGTCAATGAAATTAGAATACACCCTCATACCATGCACAAAAATATACTCAAAATGGCTTAAAGTCTTAAATACAAGACATGACACCATCAAACTCTTAGAAGGGAACACAGACCAAACATTCTCTGACATAAATCGTACTAATGTTTTCTTAGGTCAGTCTCCCAAGGCAATAGAAATAAAAGCCAAAATTCATCAAATGGGGCCTAATCAAACTTAGACACTTTTGCACAACAAAGGAAACCGTAAACCAAATGAAAAGGCAACTTATGGACTGGGAAAAAATATTTGCAAATATGTAAGCCCAACAAAGGCTTAATTTCCAGAATATATAAAAGGTTCATACAACTCAATAAAGAAAAAACAAACAACCCATTTAAAAAATGAGCCAAAGACCTAAATAGACATTTCTCCAAAGAAGACACACAGATGGCCAAGAAACACATGAAAAGATGCTCAATATTGCTAATTATTTGATGAATGCACATCAAAACTACAATGAGATACCACCTCACATTATTCAGAATGGCCAGCAGAAACAAAGTCACAAACAATAAATGCTAGCAGAGGAGGGGAACTCTCCTACACACATGGTAGGAATCTCAATTGGTACAGCCACTATGGAAAACAATATGGAGGTTCCTCAAAAAACTAAAAATACGGTTGTCCTATGATCCAGTGACCCTACTCCTTGGGCATATGTCCAGACAAAACTCTAGTTTGCAAAGACACATGCAGCCACACTGTTCATAACAGACTATTTACAATACCCGAGATATGGGAACAACTTAAGTCTAGCAACAGATGAGTGGATAAAGAAGATGTGTTGTTTTACACAGTGGAATATTTACTCAGCCATAACAAAGAATGAAATAATGCCATCTGTAGTAACATGGAAGGAAGGACTAGAGATTATCATATTAGGTGAAGTAAGCCAAAGTCAAAGACAAGCGCTACATGATAATACCTATGAAGTGAAGTGAAGTGAAGTCGCTCAGTCGTGTCCGACTCTTTGCGACCCCATGGACTATAGCCTACCAGGCTCCTCTATCCATGGGATTTTCCAGACAATAGTCCCGGAGTGGATTGCCATTTCCTTCTCCAGGGGATCCTCCCAACCCAGGGATCGAACCCGGGTCTCCCGCATTGTAGACAGACGCTTTACCGTCTGAGCCACCAGGGAAGTCGATAATACCTATGGTAGAATCTAAAATATGTCAAGGGCACAGAGAACAGACTTGCGGTTGCCAAGGGGCAGGGATATGGAGGCGGTACGGACTGGGAGTTTGGGATTAGTAGATGGAAACTATTGTATATAGAGTAGATAAATAACTAGGTCCTACTGTACAGCAGGGGAATTATGCTCAGTATCCTTTGAAAATATACAATGGAAAAAATATGAAAATGAATATATATATGTATAACTGAATCTCTCTGTCCTTCAGCAAAATCAACACATTATAAATCAACTATATTTTAATAAAATTAAAATAAAAACAAATTCTTCGTGTTTCTCCAAGGACAGCATAATCATAGCCACACATTACTACTATCTGGAGATGCATTTTCATAACATAAAGAGTTCTGCAATTTAAATCACTCAGTTAGTAGAAACTAATTGCTTAGTCCAAAGTGACACTGCATTATTTTTAACTATTTCAGAGAATGAAAGAATCTGCAAGCCAGTAAATACAATTGTTCCTTCATATCCAAGGGGAATTGGCTCCAGGAACCGTCCCCTCCATGGGTACCAAAATCCAAGAAAGCTCAAATCTTACAGTCAGCCCGGTGTGGGTATCAGTGTAACTTGCACATATGTAGGGCTGACTGTAGAAGTAAAACCTGCACTTAAACTAGCTGGACTAAACTCATGCTTTGTGATCTTGAAAATGACAGTGAATTGAAAATTTGTTACCATTTGTTAAATTCATTAACAAATTAAAAAACTGAAGGAGTGGGTCATTGGAACCTCCAATCTGTAGCCAGTAGTCACAGCCTGGATTTGTTTGAAGTTGGCAGGAAGGGGACACAGAGCAGGCAAGAGTCTCATAGGACTGAGACTCTGGTGGGATCTGAGGCTATTTCTGGGTAGATAGCGATAGAATTGAATTGCACTGGAAGGCACCCAGCTGGTGTCAGAGAATTGTGTTCTGGTGTGGAAAACCTCCCCTACACACTGGAATTGGTGATCAGAATTTCAGCTATACACAGTAGCCACTCGCTCACACAGAATCGAGTGCAAACTGGGAGAAGATGTCCCATGAGGCAGATGGGTTTTGGCACACAGTTTGCGGAGCAGACTGGTGCCTGGGGAGATTAGAAATTACAGCCTTTCCTGGCCCAGGCAGACACAGCCCCACTCCAGAGTGCACTGTGGGGATCAGTCTCCTTTATACCTTCAATTAGTGCTCTGTGGGGCAATGCCTTTATCTTTAGCCCCTGAATCTTTGCCCGACCTCTGTCCTGGCAGTGGGTGGTCTGGAGCCACAAAGAGCCATCCATCCGCCCTGGTTCAGGGTGTTATGGCCAAGGACAGACCCAGCACTGCTAGCACTTAAATCCCTCCCCATCTTCCCTTTTATCTCTAATCTTCCAAGTTTCACAGTAACATAACCTATAAATTCTCCAGCTGATTTCAACATACAACTCTCCTCTGCCATGCCCTGACATAACTACAGAGCAGACATATTCACCCCTAGGGCACATCAGAATCACTTCTGAAGTTAGAAAAGGAATACCAATCCCCAGGTCCCATCCAAGGCCAATGAAATCAGAATTTCTGGGATAAAGCCCAGGCATTGGTATTTTTCAGTTTCCCAGATATCTTAGCCTACTGCTATAACAGAACACTGGGTGGCCTAGAGACAACACTAATTTATTTCTTAAACTCTGGAGGTTGGAAAGTCCAATATCAAGGGGCCAACAGATTGCATGTGTGATGGGGGCACACTTCCTGGTCCCCACATGGTGGAAGAGACAGGGGAACTCCCTGGAGTCTCTTTTATAAGGGCATTGATCCCAGTCATGAAGCTGCACCCTCACGACCTAATTGCCTCTCAAAGCCCTTCCCCCCAGATACCATCACATTTGGGACTAGGGTTTCAACATATGAATTTGGGGGTTACACACCAAGATTCTGTCTCTAGCAGCAGGTGATTCTATTGTGCAACCAAGGGACTTCCTTGGTGGTCCAATGGCTAAGACTTCATTCTCCCAATGCAGGGGGCCCAGGTTTGATCCCTCGTTAGGTAACTAGATCCCATAGGCTGCCACTAAAGACCCCACATGCCTTAATGAAGATGGAAGAGTCTGAGTGTCACAACTAAGACCCAGCACAGCCAAATAAACAAATAAAATATAAATATCTAATGAGCAGCCAAAGCTGAGAACACTGTTCAAGGGTTAGCCTCCCTTGGCCCCACATTTAGCCAGACTGAACTGTCATCTATTTCCTTGCTACTATGGTTTTGAAAATCTTTCCTTCTAAATAAAAACAAATATTCTAGTCTATTGGGAGAGAAGTGAGGCTGCCTTTAGAAACATACCACATGGGTTTCCCCGGGTGGGTAGACATTCAATGGAGACATTCGTTTTGGAAGAGGCACTAGGGGAGGCCTCTCTCTGATATATGGTTCTTTGTGGATTTTTCTCTGTAGTATCAGGGACAGGAAAATGGCCAACAAAATCAAACCCAGCACTGCCATTAACACTATGAACCACAACTCGCTGTAGAACTCCGTGCTTTTGCTTCCTGATCCTTTCTTTTCTCCAGGAGTTGTCAGCACCAGGCCTGCAAAACCCAAGGACAGAAAAGGGAACTGTTATTTCAAAAGGCAAGTTTGTGACTTCTTGATCTGTTGTTTGATAATAAACTAGACAGGAATTTATAGTGTTTGGGAGCACTTGTGCTCAGGCTGGGGAAATGGTACAGTGGGTCAGCGGGGTGTAAGGAGACCATGACAATCCTCAGGAGACCCTGCTGACACTTCTCAGGTTGGAAATGGCAGCTGCCTTGGCACATTCCTTGGAAATACAGTTGGAGGCAGGATGAGGAGATTTTCAAGAGGGTTATCAAAGTAACCTTCTGTGGGGCTGCGAAGAATTGGACACAACTGAGCACATCTGCACGCACGCAAAGTAACCCTGGGGAAAGCCTAAGTCCCAGCTATGTGCCCTGGGAGCAAAGTCCTTTCTGGGCTCATGTGAGGGGCTGGAACCAAGACAAATATTGCTACAGACACCTCATCACACGACACACATAGCTGTGTGAATCCAGGGTTCCCGCACTTCCTGAAACTGCCCTGTTCCCGTGAAGTTCTGTGCAAACCAGATATTGAGACAGCAGATCCCATTTTCTGTTGGGTTGTTAATAGCCTGCACTCATTACCATATAGTTTCTTTACTTCTTCTGCTCTGGCCCCTTGGTTAAGCAGCAAGAGCTCTGCAAGTCATCATTCAAATGCCCTGGGAGAACTGGAATGGGCCAGGCAGGTAGGAAAGGCTTCCAGGTCCACTACAGGGCAGAGTAAGGTGGTGGAATCCTGCCATCAGCCTGCTGAACTGAGCAGGAGAGAGTCTAGAGATCATCTCATCATCTCAAGAGATCATTTCAAGCCTAGCCCTTGCTAGGCCCGTTTAGAGGCCTCAGGATCTGTGGCAGCTGCCATTAGACTGGCATAAAGCAGAGATCCAGGGAGCTGCTTTTCTAAAGCCAAGGCTCATGGCACAAACTGCAGAAACTTCTTCAAGAGATGAGAATACCAAACCACCTTGCCTGCCTCCTGAGAAACCTGTATGTAGGTCAAGAAACAACAGTTAGAACTGGATATGGAACAATGCTGTGGTTCAAAACTGGGAAAGGAGCATGTCAAGACTGTGTATTGTCACCCTGCTTATTTAACTTATATGCAGAGTACATCATGTGAAATGCTGCACTGTGATGCTGTGAATGAAGCTCAAGCTGGAATCAAGATTGCCAGAAGAATATTAATAACCTCAAATATGCAGATGATGCCACCCTGATGGCAGAAATCAAAGAGATACTAAAGAGCCTCTTAATGAAAGTGAAAGAAGAGAATGAAAAAGCTGACTTAAAACTCAACATTCAAGAAACTAAGATCATGGCATCCAGTCCCATCTCTTCATGGCAAGTAGATGGGGAAAAAATAGAAACAATGACAGACTTTATTTTCTTGGGCTCCAAAATTACTGCAGATGGTGACTGAAGCCATGAAATTAAAAGACTTGCTCCTTGAAAGAAAATCAATGACAAACCTAGACAGCATATTAAAAAGCAGAGATATCACTTTGCTGACAAACATCTGTATAGTCCAAGCTATGGTTTTTCCAGTAGCCATGTATGGATGTGAGAGTTAGACCACAGAGAAGGCTGAGCGCCAAAGAATTGATGCTTTTGAACTGTGGAGAAGACTCTTGAGAGTCCCTTGGACTGCAAGAAGATCAAACCAGTCCATCCTAAAGGAGATCAACCTTGGATATTCACTGGAAGGACTGATGCTGAAGCTGATGTCCAATACTTTGGCGACCTCATGTGAAGAGCCAACTCATTGGAAAAGACCCTGATGCTGGGAAAGATTGAAGGCAGGAGGAGAAGGGGATGACAGAGGATGAGATGGCTGGATGGCATCACTGACTCGATGGACATGAGTTTGAGTGAGTTTTGGGAGTTGGTGATGAACAGGGAAGGCTGGTATGCTGCAGTCCACGTGGTCACAAAGTGTCAGACATGACTGTGCGACTGAACAACAACAACAACAAATGGTCAAGAGAAAGAAGGACAGACAGACACAGCTGCAAATGCCTGTTCTGTGGACGGCCTTCTGCCCTTTCAGCACCTGAAGGACTGCTTGGGCCTGCTTGGCCCTCACACCCACATTCTCAGGAGAAGTGGATCAAAGGGGAAGTGTTCAGTGCTGGGGTGAAGATGTTTCAAGGAGGGAGAGAGGGTGACTTAAAATTTGAATGCCATGAGGGATATATTTTGCTAACCCTAGCTCTTTCTGATATCTCTGTCGTAAAAAAAGTCACTCTGCCTCTCTGGGCCTCATCTCTAAAATGAAGTGTTGGTGTCAAAATTCTGATCAAGCTCCAGCAGATCGGAATTCCTCTAATTAGGAACCAATGTGTGTTGTTTGATTAAAAAAACAACACAATAGTTTTTGCCTAGGCACTGAAGAGTTCCACTTTCTCCATGTGGAGCACAGGCTGTAACTCCAGAAGCAGATCTAACGGTCCCAGTGGACCCCTTGCTCAGGAGGACTCAGGGGGATGTAGGGCAGCCTGTCTGGGGGAAGCCTCAAAAGGGAAACAGCTCTCCCACCAGCTGGATGGAAATGAGGTCTGTGTGAATTTCCTGCTTGAAGGTGCCTTCATGCAAGGGAACAGAACATTTTTAAAGTTATATCATACAAATGAAATGTGACTATGGATATTAGTTGGACAATACATCTTGGAATCTTCCATAACTTCACATGGTTTTCGGTTTTCCTCCTTTCAGCAATGAGACCCCAATTTGTATTCATGAACTGAGAGGAGATTTCACCTTTGTTATAAAGAGCTTGAAAATCCAGACCAGATCATGTCTCTTCATCCCTGTTTCTCTTTGCAAAGTACCCTTTCATTTTAAGGGACTCCACTCATCAAGTGGGAAATTCATGGTCAGGGTAAGGAATTCCTGGGGGTAACTCAATTCCCTTTGACTCCAAAGAAAAACTCAACCCAGAGGTGGAGTCAGAGTAAACCCCATCCTGTTAATTGTTTGTCTCTAGGGAAGGCATACTCCCCACTGGCCAAGGAGACTAGATTGGTGAGATCACATGTGGTTTTACTCATCACATGGTCCTGCTCCCTGTGTCAGTATCACTGGACAGAACCTGTTTAAAAGAGCAGACTCCCAGCCCATCTGATTCAAAATCTCCACCAGGGCCCTGGAAAGGATATAATAAATAAAATCAGCAAGATGATTCTTATCTACTCTTAAATTTGAGAACCACTGCTAAAGAAAAATCATGGGACCAGGAGTCTACTGAAAAACCATGTTTAACTTCTCAGTAATGAGCTTGCACAGAAAGTGAAGAGGAATTAAACAGCCTTTTGATGAAAGTGAAAGAGGAGAGTGAAACAGTTGGCTTAAAGCTCAACATTCAGAAAACTAAGATCATGGCATCAGGTCCCATCACTTCATGGCAAATAGATGGGGAAACAGTGGAAACAGTGGCTGACTTTATTTTGGGGGGCTCCAAAATCACTGAAGATGGTGATTGCAGCCATGAAATTAAAAGATGCTTCCTCCTTGGAAGGAAAGTTGTGACCAACCTAGACAGCATATTAAAAAGCAGAGACATTACTTTGCCAACAAAGGTCCGTCTAGTCAAGGCTATGGTTTTTCCAGTAGTCATGTATGGATGTAAGAGTTGGACTATACCAGAAAGCTGAACACCGAAGAATTGATGCTTTTGAACTATGGTGTTGCAGAAGACTCTTGAGAGTCCCTTGGACTGCAAGGAGATCCAACCAGTCCATCCTAAAGGAGATCAGTCCTGAATATTCATTGGAAGGACTGATGTTGAAGCTGAAACTCTAATACTTTGGCCACCTGATGCAAAGAACTGACTCATTTGAAAAGACCCTGATGCTGGGAAAGATTGAGGGCAGGAGCAGAAGGGGACAACAGAGGATGAGATGGTTGGATGGCATCACTGACTCAATGGACATGAGTTTGGGTAGACTCTGGGAGTTGGTGATGGACAGAGAGGCCTGGCGTGCTGCGGTTCATGGGGTCACAAACAGTTGGACAAGACTGAGCAACTGAACTGAATGAGCTTGCAGGGGGCATTCTTGGATAAGTCACCATGTCCCTCAGGTCTTAATCTTTCCACTTGTGGAAACATTGGGGTTTCTAAAAGAAGACCAAATGAGGTCTGCTCTGTCCCACAGCTGCTATTATGTAAGATGAAATACACTATGCATTAGGTGTTACAAGAGATTTTACATGACATCCAAACATGTAATGTCTGGGAACAGAATAATACTTCATTATTTTTATAGATTGAAGTTATCTTTAATAACAGTATATATGTACACCTGTGTTTCAGAATTTTTTTTTAAGCAAACTAAATAAGCATCCAAAGTAGATAGAACATTACCTACTGGAATTTAAAACAGGGTAGTAGTCTCAATTCTACTTTAATGGAAAAGGTTTGGCATTTCTCTAACTTGCCCTTTAAAATTATAAATTATTTTATGTTAGATGCAAGATTATGTGGAAAACTCAATTTAAAAGCTGCTCCATAAAAATTGCAATTTCACCACTTCCACTAAATTACTTGGTATTAACAGTCAATCACAATCTTTTACAGAGGATACAAGACAGAAATTTCCCAAATTCATTATTTTAGTCTCTGAATCTGGAATATTTTTGTTATGATCAACACAAATTGGTATTAGAATATTTTCTCTTTCCTCTGACTTCCTCTAAAATTCACTTTTTTATGGTAAACAAATTCATAGGGCTCTTTATTGACAGAATTTTTGATTAGGAGAGAAGTTTTGTCATATATCTCTGCATCTACAATTCAATGATTTGGCATTTTAAGAGCATATCCTAACCCCTTGCCTAATGTAAGTTTCATGAGGATTTAAAAACAAATTCTTACAACACTTAACACAATTTCTTCCATATAGTCTATGCTAAGATGTGTATATACTTATATATAGACACACACACACATATATATATGCATAAAGAAACAAGTATGTACAAAAAACCATACATGTTTCTTTAGGAAAATGAGTAAATGCTACACTAAATATAATTTGAGTTAAATATTTACCAAATCCAGTGGAGGTATCATATTGGATCAAAGGCGTCTTAGCACTTCCTTCTTCCGTAGTGCAGATGACCTGGAAAAAGAAAGCTAAACAAGAGGTAGATGACTTAGTTATTCAACATCAACAAATAGTGGGCACAGTTTCAGAAAAGCAATGTATTAGAACATGAAATAGTCTAAAAACAGGACTCCACAGCAAGTTTTGAGGTTTTATCTACTATGTAAACTTTAATTTCAAAGTTAAAAACTATCAAGAAAGCCAGCTATTATTATTGTAGTTATAGCATATGTATAAGTAACAGAACTAAAGAAGTTCAGAGGTTATCTAGCAAAGGAAAAGAATCATCAGAGGAGTAAAGGATAATATTGGGTTGGCCCAGAAGTTCATTTGGCTTTTTCCATAAGCTATTATGGAAAAATGCAAACAAACTTTTGGGCCAACCCAATATATACGGTGTATCTTGTTCTGCATATGATCTGAACCTGTTTCTTTAAACCTCACAGGTGTTCCTTCACTAGGGGACCCATAGTTTCTTACTAAGCAGGAGAGCTCAAAAGGGATCCTGGAAATCAAATGGCCTAAATACTTCTTCCAGTACTCAGGACCCCATGGGAAGTGAGTCTTGTAAGGTCACACAGATGGTTAAAGGCCCGGCCATGGGTAGGACATGAATCTCCTAACCGTGGGCTATCTCCGCATCACAACAAGCTGCCCAGGTGACCAAGAACTGTGACCACAAAAATGTGTAGCTGGATTGTTGTAAAAATGTTATTGATTAGTTTCAAGTGCTATGAATGCAATACTGGAGCTCATTGTTTACCTGCACCTTTTAGTCAAAATAAATAGTACATATTTTCAAGGAAACTAAAAACAACGCCCCCCCCCAAAAAAAAAAACCACTAATTAATTCATTGTATAAACCCAGATTGTTCAAAATGACCTCTCCTCTATTGGTCCTATGGCCATGTTGATCCTCAGAAAATAGTATCTTATAAAGCATTTTCTCATTTCAAGTTAAAAACATAGCAAACAGAAGCAGCACATGTAATTAAACAGGGTGAAAGAATTCAGTGTTAGAAGGAAGAGGGTTGTTATTTCAAGAACAGATACGGAGGTTGGTTAAGAAAAGCCCTTATTCAGGGTCCTTAATATCTGGTGATGGGCATGGCCTAACTGTGCTGGGGGTGCTTCAAGAGAAACTCCAAAGTGCCTAAAAGTGTATTATTTCAGGCATCGCTCATGGCATCAGTGATTCAAGAAGACGTGAGTTTGAGCAAACTCTGGGACATAGTGAAGGTCAGGGAAGCCTGGCGTGCTGCAGTCCATGGTGTCCAGAGTCGGACATGACTTAGCAACTGAACAACAACTACGTGGCTAGTGAGTGCTATTTCTCTGGCACACACAACCTGCCCCCCTGTCTTGTTCCTGGGGACCCTCAGGTCAGTGGAAGCAGTGCTCCGAGGACTGCATCACGAACGCAGTGCGCCAGGCAGGTCAACACAGAGCAGTCATTTTTCCGTAAGTGGTCACTTAACCCAGGACGTGTTAATGCTGAACGTCTGCGGGTCACCTTTTCAGATCGAGCATCTTGGAAAGCTGGGAAACCCAGCTCCTTACGCACCGAGAACTGGGGGCAGGAGACTCACTTTTGTCCGCTGTCCTCGGGATATAGAGAGTGGTGTCGAGGCCCCTGTAGAGGCGCTGTCCTCCGTCGGTCAGGACGAACTCCTTCAGCCGCCCATTCAGCAGGAAGGAGTTGCTCCAGTTCACACACACCACGGACAGGTTGCTGTCCACTGAGAACAGGGCGCGGTACTGAGGCACTGTGCGAGAGGGATGTCAGTTCTGAAAACAGCTGGCAGAAGGTGCTAAGTTCTAACAACAGCTAACAGTAGGTTCTAAGTTCTAAAAATACTGTGGTGTGTGTGTGCGTGCATGCTTTTCATTTTCAAATATGGGCACACATTTTAAATTTTGCCCTTGCTAGAACCCTTCCAATTTACCTTATAGCTTAAAGGAAAAACCTGGCACTGGGTGGGGGCGGGGGGCGGGGGTGGGAAGGCGGGTGAAAAGAAAATCACTGGAACATGTGTGAAATGCTTTCTCAGCAATGTTGCACCTGGTTTCCAAAAAAAAACGCAAGATCAATGAAGAATGGTGTTTTATGCAATACAACTATTAACATACAGTGGTTCTGCTCATCAGCAGAGCCCCGAGCTCACATTTTGTTACATTTTCCTTCTTTTAACAGGTAAAGTATCCTTAACACTATTAACTCCAGCAGATAGCTATTTTTCATATCAAATCAATATTTATTGCTACAAAGCCCCAAGGACTAGATGAAGTTAATATATATTTTTTTCTCCCAACCAAACTGCTTAGATGGTGAATTATGTTCTTTTGGCACCCATTTATTTTTAAAGCTTTTTCTTGAACCGTTAGTTTGTTTTCTAAGATAGTTAAAAAGCCTTGCAAGTAGCAATTCGAGAATAATAATTCATTGCCTTGACTAATCAATCAATAGCACAGTACATTAGTACATAATCAAGTGCAGTCTCGTAAGTATTATATCAGATAGAGAAGTGACTTTGTATGCATTTAGCAGGAACACTCCCTTTAGCATTTTTCAGCTCCTTACTAAAATAAAGGAAGAACAAGCCTAAACGGAGGCTCATCTTCTAAATGAATCATTTTGGTAGCAACAAATGAAGGGCTACCATATCATCTTGTCAAGTCAGAAGAGATTTATTTCATGAGATCTCATTTGCTCCAAAATAATCAATACATTTGTAACAACACTGAGATCCAGCTATATATGAAATTGGCTTTTAGGAAAAGAGTGAGTGGAAGAAATAAATTGGGTATCCTTTTTTCTTTTAAAATCAAATCCATGTGTTGCTGATGTGGGGAAATATAACAAAATAAGAAATCATTAGCTATTGTGATCATAGATTAAACTAGGAAGACAAATTTGGTTCTCATTTTTCAAAATAAGATGAGAGGAAGATGCTTCCATAAACAGAGGAAAATGTTTCTGCAAATACTGAAGTAAGAAGTATCAAGTCATTTTTCAATACTGTTGAAAAATGTATTCATTTTTCATTTGAAAATGAAATGAAAGGCTCATTTGGCCTAATTGAGGCCAAATTGAGCCCTAATATCACAATGAAACATACTATTGTGTTTGTTGTGGTCTCACTCTTTCATTTAATTTCTGTAGATTTCCACTTCTCCCCTACATTGTAACAGTATAGATAAAGGGAAGGCTTGTAAATAGTACGAAAATAGAAAGATAGGGGCTTTATCTGCCTTGTAGGATGTGGAGATCTTCCTGAAGAAAAAAACAGTGTGATCAAACTATCAAAATAATCAGGAATAATGGATTTGGAGATTGAGAAAATGATAACTACTATTTCCATAAAGTAGTACAATGCACGTACAATAGAGTACTCGATGTACTTTTTCCAGTTACGCCGTAAAACAACCTTGTAAGAATTAGCTCCTAATTTTTCAGGGGAAGGGACTAAGTTTCAGAGATATTAAATAACTTGCAAAGGTCAACAGCTGGTAGGGGACCAAGGATCTGCACCCAGCCTTGCTTAACTCCAAAGGCTATGTTATTTTGTTGTAATCAATGTACATTTATTTAAAGCAGCATGATTTACTAATTCACTTTATGGGGGCACTCCAGTTCTGATTTGGTTCATCCTGATTGTTAAATATTTCAGGAGTTTTGTGAGTTGGTTATTGAACCCAGTCACTATTAAAAATTAAATCATGTAAACCTAAATATATTAAAACTAAGGTAATATTAAAACTTTGCATTTTAATATTTGTGCTCTTCAGGCTGTTTACATCTAGTGTCTCTGGAGGGTGGAAATATTATATAACAGTACACGGTCTCTTCCCAACTCTGTTCAGTGTGGTCACACTGGCAACTTAAAATCAGTCAAGTGGGAGTATTTACACTGTGGAAATTGGCAAGTCCTTCAAGTCATGACACTTTTTTCTCAAGAAGGCCAGCTGTTAAACATTTGTACCTCACCTCTGCTCTCGCACTGAAGGTGTAATTTAGGAAGAGAGGGCAGAATATGTTGCTAATGCTTTTCCAGAGCTTTACTGAGTGTACATGTGATTCAGTTCAGTTCAGTTGCTCAGTCGTGTCCGACTCTTTGCGACTCCATGAACCGCAGCACACCAGGCCTCCCTGTCCATCACCAACTCCTGGAGTTCACCGAAGCCAACGGACCTTTGTTGGCAAAGTAATGTCTCTGCTTTTTAATATGCTGTCTAGGTTGGTCACAACTTTCCTTCCAAGGAGGAAGTGACTTTTAATTTCATGGCTGCAATCACCATGTAGTGATTTTGGAGCCCAGAAAAATAAAGTCAGCCACTGTTTCTACTGTTTCCCCATCTATTTGCTATGAAGTGATGGGACCAGATGCCATGATCTTAGTTTTCTAAATGTTGAACTTTAAGCCAACTGTTTTTACTCTCCTCTTTCACTTTCATCAAGAGGCTTTTTAGTTCCTCTTCACTTTCTGCCATAAGGGTGGTGTCATCTGCATATCTGAGGTTATTGAGATTTCTCCCAGCAATCTTGATTCCAGCTTGTGCTTCTTCCAGCCCAGCGGTTCTCATGATGTACTCTGCATAGAAGTTAAATAAGCAGGGTGACAATATACAGCCTTGACGGACTCCTTTTCCTATTTGGAACCAGTCTGTTGTTCCATGTCCAGTGTTAACTGTTGTGTCCTGACCTGCATACAGTTTTCTCAAGAGGCAGGTTAGATGGTCTGGTATTTCCATCTCTTTCAGAATTTTCCACAGTTTATTGTGATCCACACAGTCAAAGGCATAGTCAATAAAGCAGAAATAGATGTTTTTCTGGAACTCTCTTGCTTTTTCGATGATCCAGCGGATATTGGCAATTTGATCTCTGGTTCCTCTGCCTTTTCTAAAATCATGTACATGTGATTACATTTATATAAAACTGCAAATGCTATCTTCAAAGCATCTTGTGGTTTGTGTTCTCTGATCCACATTTTCTCTCTGCTAGTTTGTATAATGAGTTAAAAGGAATATCAGTTCATTGCAGTTCAGTTGCTCAGTTGTGTCCGACTCTTTGCGACTCCATGAATCGCAGCACGCCAGGCCTTCCTGTCCACCACCAACTCCCAGAGTTCGCCCAGACTCACGTCCATTGAGTCAGGGATGCCATCCAGCCATCTCATCCTCGGTTGTCCCCTTTTCCTCCTGCCTCCAATCCCTCCCAGCATCAGAGTCTTTTCCAATGAGTCAACTCTTCACAAGAGGTGGCCAAAGTACTGGAGTTTCAGCTTTAGCATCATTCCTTCCAAAGAAATCCCAGGGCTGATCTCCTTGCAGTCCAAGGGACTCTCAAGACTCTTCTCCAACACCACAGTTCAAAAGCATCAATTCTTTGGCGCTCAGCCTTCTTCACAGTCCAACTCTTACATCCATACATGACCACAGGAAAAACCATAGCCTTGACTAGAAGGACCTTAGTCAGCAAAGTAATGTCTCTGCTTTTGAATATACTATCTAGGTTGGTCATAACTTTTATTCCAAGGAGTAAGCATCTTTTAATTTCATGGCTGCAATCACCATCTGCAGTGATTTTGGAGCCCGAAAAAATAAAGAAGGACACTGTTTCCACTGTTTCCCCATCTATTTCCCATGAAGTGATGGGACCGGATGCCATGATCTTCGTTTTCTGAATGTTGAGCTTTAAGCCAACTTTTTCACTCTCCTCTTTCACTTTCATCAAGAGGCTTTTTAGTTCCTCTTCACTTTCTGCCCTAGTATTTAAACCCACATGACAGCCAGTCATTTGTCGTGTTTTTCCATGTCTGTGGATCCAGTGAGCAGATTAAGAGAACCCTTTCTCCTTCAGTACTAATGCAACCTTTAGCCACTTCTCCAGTGTCAAGGAAGTTCTGATGCCTTCACTCACTCCATAAACAACACATTCTGGGTATCTAAGACACTCTGTCTAGTGCTAGAGATAAAATGGAGAGAATGAGGCTAAAGGAGGCACAGAATTAAGGGAGAAGATATAAGCTCTGTCAGGCAGTCTTCCAAACTCAAGCTGACTATGAGAAGCTCAAAGAGAGGTGTGGAAGCTGGGTATGGGGTTCTGGGTTTCAAGCCAAGGGCTCGGGGAGAAAGTGACCATTTGGGAGTCAGCCTTTGCAATGGAAGCCTTTGAAGAGATGAACTCCCCCGAAGAGGGAAGAGGTGGGACAGGAGAAGAAGAAGGAAAAAAGAGGGAAGGGGGAGGAAGGGAAAAGTGTGGGCAGAGAAAGTTTGGGGTTGAAGCTTAAAGAACTTGACTGGGGGAAGATCAACCAACAGAGTTGACTAGAATGGAACAGGGGCTTCTCTGGTGATCCAGAGGTTCAGAAGGTACGTGTGTGCTCAGTGACTCAGCTGTGTCCGACTCTTTGTGACCCCATGGCCTGCAGACCACCAGGTTCCTCTGTCCAGGGAATTTTTCAGGCCAGAATACTGGAGTGCCATTATTGCCATTTCCTCCTCCAGGGGATCTTCCTGACCCAGGGGATCCAACCCACTTTTCCTATGTCTCCTGCATTGGCAGGTGGATTTTTTACCACTGAATCTGCCTTGCAATATAGGGGATATGGGTTCAATTCCTGGTCAGGGAACTAAGATCCCACATGCTGCAGAGAATCTAAACCTGCACAGAGCCCATGCACCACAACTAGAGAGCCTGTGGCCGTCAACGGAAGATCCCACGTGACACACTGATGATCTTGACTGCCACAACTAGGACCTGATACAGCCAAATAAATAAATACGAAAAAAATAAAAGAAATAAAATTGAACACCCAAAGAGGCAGGAGGAAAACTGGGAGCAACTTGCCATGCAAAGTATGGAGAACCACTTTTTAACCAAGGATGGGAGTTGGTGATGGACAGGGAGGTCTGGCGTTGCAAAGAGTCGGACATGACTGAGCGACTGAACTGAACTGAACTGAGGGTTCAATCTCACTGAATGTTCCCAAGAAGTCAATGGTGAAAAATGCCCAATGGATTATCAGTGTGGAGGTCACAGGCAAATTTAGGAAGAGATTTTCATGCATGGACGAAGTAGAAATCAGTTGGGAGGAAGCTAAATAAAATGTGGGAAGAAAGAAAATGGGAAAGCACTTGAAGACCATTCTTTAGAAGAGTTGTGCCCTGGGGCAAGGATCTTGGCCAGGAATCAAAAGGGAAATAGAGTCTGTTTGCTTTGAAATTAGAAGGGTAAAACCAACAGTGATGTACTGAAGATTAGGGATAGAAAAACGGTGATCAGTAGTGATGGAAGTGTTGATTAAAACACAAGAGGAGGGTCTGTTTCAGATGGAAGGACCACCCCTTCCTGCCGTGTCCCTGAAGGGGATCATGGAGATGTAGGGCATGTGGCTGTCTGGGGCGGGAAGGAAGCCAATTACTAATCAATGACTTTTCCTTTCCTGGTGAATTATGAGGAAGGAGTTCTGCAGGCGGTGAGGTGGGTGAGGATGGTGAGGGCAGTGGGAACGGGGTGAGGAGCAGTGAGGGGTTGGAGGAGGGTGGAGAAGGTCTGAAATCTCTATTACAAATGGTAGGGGGCTAGTTGATCAGGTTAACACAGCAGTACCGAGGCTGCTGCTGAGCTGAGTGATCCTGAACTTAAGAGAAACACTTCCACTTTCTAAGTGTGGAAGATGGAAGGACCGAAGCACTAGCTTTAGGTCCTCACAGAGCCCCAGGAGCCTCAGTTCAGATTCTAACTGACGTGAACAGCATCCTGGAACTGTAGTGCCCAGTCCGTAGCCCTGCCTCAGCTTTCTCATCTGTAAATCTGGTTAATAATAGGACTTAACTTCATACATAGGTCTGCGGTAAGGACTATTTGTCAAATGCTTGAACAGTGCCAGCAATAAGCAAGCTCTTTAAAAATGACCTTTTGCTAACATCCTGCTATATTGTTGCTCAGGCACATTAAGGTCTTTGTATGAGGCACTGAATTTTCATGAATGTGTATCTCTCATTTTTAAAAATGTCAGTGTCAAATGAGATTATAATCTGTTACAATGTTTCTGGAAAGCAAATTTGCAATAAGTGTTCAAAAACTTAAAATACTTAAAATACCTGATGTAGTAAGTTCCATTTGCTGAAGCTAAATTCCATTTAAGAATATAATCAAACATGCACACAAAGATTTGTTCGTTTCTCACTACATTTATAAAAGGAAAATATTAGAGACAACTGGAATGGCTCAACTAATTCACACAATGGAATATTATACAGCCATTAACCTTGGTGGCTAAGAGTTTTTAATGCCATGGAAAATGCAAATAAAATAATATCAAGTATAAAAATCAGATATTAAATTTTCATTAGAGTATGATCTCAACCACGCAATAAAAGTTGCATAAAAAGGGATTAAAGGAATAAATTATGCCAACATATTAATGGTGGTTGCCTCTGGGTATAGTGGGATAATAAGCAAGACTGGCTTCATGGGTGGGTAACCCGTGTAGCTGCCCAGGGTCCCTCATGTAGAAGAATTATAGACTTAGTCTGATGCTCTGCTGTCATTGTCTTGAAGTTCTTAATGATTTCTGAACAAGGGACCCCATATTTTTATTTTCCAGTGAACCCCACAAACTACATAGCTGGTTCTAAGTACTTCTTAATACTTCTTGTATTTGCCAGTTTTAAAAAGTAGACATATAAACCTTATCAATTCTGTAAAGGAGTTATTTTATAGAAATATAAGGACACAATGATTAGTTAATTGCCCTTTTCTGCACTCAGGAGCCCTTGTGTTCTTCCTGGAAGGGCCAGATTTCAGTGCTTACTGGCAATGTGAGCGATTATGTCATTTGTAAGGAAAAGGAGTGACAAACTTTTCCAAAAAGTTATCTAAAAGCAAATATAGAAGGCTTCCCTGGTGGCTCCGTGGTAAAGAATCCACCTGCCAATGCAGGACTCATGGGTTCGAGCTCTGATCCAGGAAGATCCCACATGCCGTGGAGCAACTAAGCCGTGCACCACAGCTGCTGAGCCTGTGCTCTGCGCCCTCATGCTGCAGTTGCTGATGCCTGCATGCCTAGAGCCTGTGCACTGAAACGAGAGAAGCCACTGCAGTGAGAAGCCTGTGCACCACAACCATACAGCGCCCCCTGCTCACTGCGACTAGAGAAAAGCCCATGGAACAATGAAGACCCGGTACAGTCAAAATTAAATAAATAAAATCACCAAACTGGTTCATTAAAATTTTTAAAAATTACAAAAAAGTCATCTTCACTGTCTATTTTCATCTTACCCATATATTCACTTTCTCTAAATTGGTTTTAATCCCATTGCCACATGACAAATCTTCCTAAATTCTTTTTTTTTTTTTTTAAATTATTTGGCTGCATTGGGTCTTAGTTGTGGCAGTCAGGATCTTTGGTTACGGCATGCGGGATCTAGTTCCCTGACCAGGGATCAAATTTGGGGCCCCTCTTTGGGATCATGGAGTCCTAGCCATTGGACCACCAGGGAAGTCCTCCCTAAATTCTCTCTTGATCTCCATGTTATTTAATCCAATGGGCATTTCCTCCCGATAGTTGTCTTCATGGATGTCTCAGTAGCGTTCACTGGAACTGAACACTCAATCCCTTTAGCGAACTGTTTTCCCCTCCCTTCAGGACAAGCCTCCCCTCTGGCTGCCCTGCTGCCTCTCTGGCACATAGTAGCAGCCACTTCTACTCACATTCTTTTTGGGTGATGAAGCTGACCCATTCAGTGGCCGTGCTGCCCACCTCGTTGTGGGCCACCACCCTCAGCTTGTAGGTGGTGTAGGGCTGGAGACCCTCGAGGCTGGCTCTCTGCCCTGGCCCCCTGTACTTGGTCTCGGTTTGGCTGGGAGTACAGGGGGTCACTGAATCCGGAGGGCATGCCTTGTAGACTTGGAGCTCATAGCTGCAAGGAGAAGGGACACATAAAGAGGAAACAGTCAGTGGAATTAGTCTAACTCTCTTTTAAACCTGATAATGTTTAGTAAGAAGCCATTTTGCTTTCACCGAACCACCAGCACTTTAAAACTCCCACTTGTGGGAGACGGCTGTTTTCAGAAACACTTTATTTAACGCTGTTGGAAGTGGGCAGCAGATGGAACCAGAGAAATGATAAGAGAAGTCCCATGTATACACATGTTGCTGTTCACCCAGCAGTCAGGAATCCTTGTTGGTACAGATAAGATATTTCTCTTTTTGGAGGACAGTGATAAAACTTCTGTCGGAAAGAAAGAATATCTCTTCTCTCTACAGATTATTTTGAGTGAAATATATATCTTTGCTCTTTCAAACAGTGGTTCATTACAACACTTTAAATTACATCAAAGGAATTCTGATTCAGCCACTGAAGTTCCTTATGTTCTAGCTGAGCCCTGCAGAGTAAAAAATTCCAGGGAACTGTGAGGTGGAGCACATTCTTTCAATGAAGGGGAACACATTTCCTCAACTTTCTTTCATTGTTTTGGCAGCACACAGCAAGCCACAAAGGACCAGGGATTAAACTTGTGCCTCCTGCAGCGGAGGTATGTTCCCATAGCCACTGGACTGCTAGGAAAGTCCCTGGCTTGTGTTTCTTATTTTTGATGTTCACCTTTCTATCCTTAGCTGATTTTATGATTGAAATACTTTGTAAGGAATTTCACCACACATCGATTTATTTGTCTATTTTGCTATAAAGTGAAATGAAGTGTTAGTTGCTCAGTCGTGTCCAACTCTTTGCAACTTCAAGGACTGTAGCCCACCAGGTTCCCCTGTCCGTTGAATTCTCTAGGCAAGAATACCGGAGTGGGTTGCCATTTCCTTCTTCAGGGGATCTTCCCAAGCCAGGGGTCGAACTCAGGTCTCCTGCATTGCAGACAGCTTCTTCACTGTCTGAGCCACGTGGGAAGCCCATTTTGCTATAGGTACCTGTTCAATCAGCATGTCTTCCTGGGGAAGGTTGGGAAGCTAAAGGTCCGCGTACATGTTTTATTTTGGTTTATTTCTCCCTTTGGCTCTCCCACAGTACCTTTGAATAACACCGTTGGGGAACAGTGGCGGACTCCACTGGAAGGAGGCTGTCCTTGAGGCCAGCATCTGGATTTGCGGAGGGGACAATCCTGCGGGTGGAGCAGGAGGCGTTCTCAGCTCTGCTGTTGGCCCTTGGCTGCAACAATTGAAGCAAGTGCAGGCCTCCACCCCAATGGAGTAGGTTGTGAAGGGCTGCAGGCCGTGAAGAGTCTGCTGGGTGGCCAGGCCTTCAGCCAGCTGTAGAAGGAGAGAGAAGGCTAGATGAGGCCGGGTCGCAAATCACAGACAGTTGGTTCACTTTCATCATGTACCATACATTCTCTGAAAACAGTGCCTCGCTAGTTACTCTGGGAGCACCCTAGCATCCAGCACAGTACTTACCCTCAGGAATGACCAATGCAGGGGAGAGGCATGGCTTACACATGCCAAAAAATGCAATGAGATAATAGTTAGATAGAAGTTTGAGGCCACAGGATAGGAATCACAAGGCACAGTGTTGTCTGTTACCATAAAACTAGAAAATGGCACAAAGCTCACAAAATACTGACCAAGTTCTGTGACCCTCAGAATGATGTCTTTTTGAAAAAAATCTATCTTTGAATTATATTTCAAACTCAACATTTTCTAAGGTTCATATTCTGCCATTGTTACTTGTGTGGATCAATAATTTGGGTATCAAAACTCCCCTCAAATTCTATAGTTGAGTATCATGAGCTTGAAATATATTTTATATATCAGTCAGTTCAGTTCAGTTGTTTAGCTGTGTCCGACTCTTCTGTGACACCATGGACTGCAGCACGCCAGGCCTCTCTGTCCATCACCAACTCCCAGAGTTTACTCAAACTCATGTTCATTGAGTCAGTGATGCCCTCCAACCATCTCATCCTGTCATCCCCTTCTCCTCCTGCCTTCTATCTTTCCCAGCATAAAGGTCTTTTCCAATGAATCAGTTCTTTGCTCAAGGTGGCCAAAGTACTGGAGTTTCAGCTTCAGCATCAGTCCTTTCAATGAATTTTCAGGACTGTATTCCTTTAGGATTGACTGGTTGCATCTCCCTGGAGTCCAAGGGACTCTCAAGAGTCTTCTCCAACACCACAGTTCAGAAGCATCAATTTTTGGCACTCAGCTTTCTTAATGGTCCAACTCTTACATCCATACACGACTAGCAGAAAAATGATAGCTTTGACTAGATGGACCTTTGTTGGCAAAGTCATGTCTCTGCTTTTTAATACACTGTCTAGGTTGATCATAGCTTTTCTTCCAAGGAGCAAATGTCTTTTAATTTCATGGCTGCAGTCACCATCTGCAGTGATTTTGGAGCCCCCCAAAATAAAGTCTCCCACTGTTTCCATTGTTTCCCCATCAATTTGTCATGAAGTGCTGGGACTGGATGCCATGATCTTAGTTTTTTGAATATTGAGTATTAAGCCAAGTTTTTCACTCTCCTCTTTCACCTTCATCAAGAGGCTTTTTAATTCTTTGCTTTCTCTCATAAGGGTGGTGTCATCTGCATACCTGAGGTTATTGATATTTCTCCCTGCAATCTGAATTCCAGCTTGTGCTTCATTTAAACTGGTATTTCGCATGATGTACTCTATATAGAAGTTAAATAAGAAGGATGACAATATATAGCCTTGATGTACTCCTTTCCTGATTTGGAACCAGTCTGTTGTTCCATGTCCACTTCTAACTGTTGCTTCTTGACCTCCATATAGATTTCTCAGGAGGCAGGTCAGGTGATCTGGTATTCCCGTCTCTTCAACAATTTTCCACAGTTTGTTATGATCCACACGGTCAAAGGCTTTGGCGTAGTCAATAAAGCAGTAGTAGATACTTCTCTGAAACTCTCTTGCTTTTTCAATATATTTATATATATTTAAGAGTTTGAAAGTCCATATGTTTCTCTAAAGGTGTTGTTCTATACAAAATATACTTTTTTCCTCAGTTACTTTTGTTGCATTATAAACTTTTTCGTTTATCTGGAGCTAATGTTTTTTACCTTATTGTGGTTTTAATAAGTGCTCTTTGGAACAGAAGAGCTCCGAAACTGGAAACTCATTTTCACATTAACATAAGCAACATTTAATTATGAAGAGCTACCTGTTATTTAGAAAAATGTATACAAGGCACTCCAAATATAAATTATTTTAGTTTATTAATATTATCATTTTATAAGCATGGATAATCATGGGTTGATTGTATTTACATCATCTATATTTATTGAATCGGAAGCCTTGTTGAAAATATGCTAATATTTCTTTAACATTCAATACGAGACTTCCTTGCATGTGAATGATCTTTTGAAATTGTGTTTCCATACTTGGCATGCTGGCCTCAAAGGATTTCTCCACACTTGCCAAAATTGTTCCCTCAATCAGTCTAAATAATTTATCATGTAATACTGGGATGTGCACAATTTCTCTATGAGGTTTGTGTGAACAAAGTATTATAATCTATACTTATTCATGAGAAATGTGAGAGTGAGACCAGCTGTCCTGCAGAGAAAAGAGACTTCATCTCTAGGATGGTAGTCTCTTGGTTTAAATAATGCAGGAACCAGACTAGTTGATTACTAGTGTCCTTTTCAGCCAGTGGCTGGGCTAAAACCCAATGTGAAAGGTGATTTCTCATGACAGGACTGTCTTATCTCCTCAATGTGCCCCAAATGTGTTATTGCATGAACAGTGGAGTAGGGCTGAGCTGAACCATTCTGTTGTCTTTTCCAAAGACCTAGAACTTTCTCGAAAGACTGAGTTTTCAGTGTGTTATTAGAGATTTGCTCATGCCAATGGGGATTCTGAGGTTTTCCTTTGCTCTATTTTTTTCCCTTTTCATATTAACATTTACATCACTGACAAAGACTGTTTCTTGGCCCCTTACTACAAGCCACTACTATGTTAAGTGCCTGACATGTGTATCCTAATTAAATTCATTCAATTAACTTGATTATCTCTAAGGTCTTATGCTTCTTGCAAGATCGGTGCAGTCTTGAATACCACCTTTAGCCCTCCTCACCCCAAGCATTTACATATCTTCTGTATGTTTCCTGATGCTATTTCTTTGCAGTGGGATCTTTGTGTCACTAAGGTCACCACAGGGCAACTGAGAACAGATGGATAAGAAAGAAGGATCAAGGCTAACAAAAAGCAAGGGCACCAAGCTTGATTATTTAAGTGAACCAATCAGAATACTGCTGCTCACCACTGTCTGGGCCGCACTGGTGCTCCTGGAGAACAATCTGTAGAGAGTGACAATCCCGTTGGGCTTCCGGGGGGCACTGATGTTGACCACTGCTTGGGTGGCAGAAACCACGTGGAACTTGGGGGCCCTGAGACCTTCTGGGGGGGCAGGTCCAGTTCTACACCGCGTCCAGCTGCTGGGGGCTTTTCCTGCTGAATTCACGGCCCAGACCTCCAAAGAGAAATCAGTAAGACCCATCAAAAGCATGGTAACCTCAAGCTGCAAAGAAGCTGGCAACCAGAGCAATTGAACACAACAGAATGAGAGACACTGTGATTTTGGAACTTCACAATCACAAAGGAGGGCAGGTCTTCCCTCTTTTTAGCCTTTGACCCTGTGAACAACAGAGGGGCTGATTAGAACCTCGGGTTTCCAAATGCAATCAGCTGATTTAAGCCTAATGAAAAGCTGTTCATCCTTGTGCGGGGCGTGGAGTGATTTTTGTTAGCTTCTGCAAACTGGATGGATCTGCAGACTCCATAAAACTCAGCAATTCTTAAACCCTGTCCTCACTCAATCTGCATGAAAATTAAATTTTCCTTTCATCAAGGAGGGAATAAACATATGGAAGGAGGTATAATCTTATTTATCAAGCACCATTTGTATAATTAAACACGAATATCCTAAAAGGTTGCCTTAGGTCATTATTTGCATGAGTAAGTAATTTGTAGAATGTCAGGTACAATAGACAGAGTAGATGGATGTGTGAATGGATAGGGTTAAATTAGGCCCAATAATAGCCAACTACACAGTGATCAATCAGGATGATAGATCTAAATGGCAATACGAGCGGACTGTCTGCATGTTTAAGAGTAGGAGTCTTACTTAGTAAGCTTTCATGTTGGGCAAGTCTAACTTCAGGAAAATTTTTCTGCATTTGGTGTCTTTGTTTGTGTGTCTGTGTATACACACACATATATGCACATACATGAATATTATAATTCATATAATACATATGATATATAATTATCTATTTATAACATATATATATGTGTATTTAATTATATATATTTGTTTTGAGCTTTTAAAGGCAAGTCTTGAAAACTTGATTCTACAGTACACGTGTTCTAGGTGTGTGATGTTAAAAGAGCATGTGGAATGTTCAAATGCAAGATATTTAGGAAACACTGTAGGAGAATACTTTGCAGTGAGAGTTTAGTTTCATTTTTATTTTGCTTTCACAGCAGTAATATCTTTAAGAGAATTTAATGAATATCAGAGAGATTTCAGCAGTTAGGCTAACTCCTATCAATGTTTCTGTACTTTTTTTTTTTTTTTTTTTGGCAGATTTCTCTAAAAGTTATCTTTCTGATGTTGAATTGTTCTTGAATTACGGTCAAGAGCAAATCTCCAGGCTGTTGCTGACGGGATTGCCAGAAGCCCTGTTTTTCACCCCTGGTTTTATTGAGAAATAATTAATATACATGCCCCATTTTAAAAAGAGATAACTAACCTACTTACTAAGTAGAGCCTGCTCTTTTCAGTGCTCTGATCCATTGCTCCCATCATGTGGATAATAATCACTCATATTTGTATAAATTTTATGGTACAAGACACTTTAACAAATGTTCACTGACTAGGTCCTCACAAACACAACTTTGTAAGGTGGCTGGAGAGTATATTATTGGCCCCTTTTACAGATGAGGAAATCAAGCCTTTGAAATGTGACTCTCTTGTTCAAGGTGACAGAAGTCACAAGACCTGAAACTAGAATTCTACTCTCCAGGAAATTTTATTGCTCTTTCCAGTAAGCTGTGCTTTTGATTCCGTATGTCATTCATACAAATAAATAAGATACTCAGGATTATGAATATTAAATGACTTGTCTATAGACAATTACCTCCAATTCTGGATTAGGTAAAATCTCAGCTTGCAAGGGTAAACAGGCATACCCAGGTTGCCTTGAATGACGAAGGTTTGTTTTGATAGACCCAGGGAAGTAAGGAGCATAAAACTGTCTTAGCAATGCGAGAGCCAGGTTCCATGGAAACCAGGGTCCAGGGCAGAACACAACAGCTGTTCTTACCACCCTCTCTGGAACAGCCATGGTCAGTCTTACAACAGGGAGAGTAGCTATAGGAAATAACTGATGAGGAGGTCAGACTGTAAGGCTGATGAGAAAGAGCCTCTGACTTCAGTCTGCTCCAGACTAACCTCTTTTACTGAAAATTTCTTTCTGGAGGGTAGGAAAGCAGTTTTGGTTACACAATAAGTGACAAAGTTTGAAAAGAAAATAAATATTCTTGAGAAAGGGATGCAAAACAAGGTGAACACGCTATCAAACTCTTTGCCAAGTGTAAGGCTTCGGTTGGTAATTTACGTGCATACAGGATTTTTAGTAGGGGCCACAAAGGATGGAGAAGAACACAAGGAGGAAAGTGCAACTGGGTTTGACAAAATAAAAATTCAGCAAGCTGCCTATTAATTTGCGCTCAGTCACTCAGTCGTGTCCAACCCTTGAAGACCCCATGGACGATAGCCCACCAGGCTCTTCTGTCCATGAGTTTTTCCAGGCAAGAATACTAGAGTGTGTTGCCATGCCCTCCTCCAGGGGATCTTCCTGACCCAGGGATCAAACCTGCGTCTCCTGCATGGGCAGGCGGATTAACTACTGAGCACCAAATCTATCAAGGCTTTTTAATGCTCACGCTGGCAGTTAGGTCTAGACCTCATGCCTTTCTGTGTTGCGTGAGTTTTTATGGGGTGAAGTTCTAGGTCCAAAATATAATTTAACCCACGGTATTTTAAAACACTTGAGTCTCAGTAATGTATTTTACTGTATTTCTCTAGAAATATTAAAAAAACAAAAACAAAAAACTGGGCCTTACAGAATTCCCCATCAGTAACTGGGAATGAATGTAGGCTCTAGTGTCTTTTGTCTTTGAGAAGAGACCTTCATAATACGGTGCTTTTTTCCTAGTCTTTCTTTTTAGTATTCAATCAATTTGAGATCAAAATAGCATTCATATAAATCAACATGCTTATGCAAAGCAGGAGCAGCCTATTTACATGAGCTCCTCTGAAAATGAAAGCAGTTACAGTGAAGAAAGCTGTGCTAATGAAGCTTTATGGATTTCTCAAGACTTGTACCACAAGGCAGTATCTCTTATGCCAAACTACCAGAAGAAAAGGCAGAAAGAAGCTGTCACTGATTCTCTTTCTCTCTTTCTCTCTCTCAAGGTAAAAAGTCCTTTAGCTAAAAATCGCTGTAGAATTTTGTCTATGCCCAGCTAAACAGGAGATAAAGCAACTAAAGTATAGCTTAAGGTACAGGATAAAAATACTAACAGATTGTGCTTATGGTTTATTTTTACTGAGAAATAATGGCCCAAAGATTTAGCTCCATCTTTATATGGTAGATAAAAAGCAGAGATCTTGTATGGGGAAATGTGAGTAGTATACTCTGATCTTCTATTTTTAATGAACCTATAAAAACATTAAGAAATGAGATATCTGGAGAACAGAGGTAGAGTTGCCTACTTAGTCTGTCTATCTAGCTACCTATCAGGTTGGCAAAAAAGTTCATTTGCATTTTTCCATAGATGTTATGAAAAAACTTGAATGAACTTTTGGCTAACACAATATCTATATCTATCTGCCACCTATCTACCTCTTATTTACCTAACTAATAAACCAACCCACCTGATTTGTATTCCAAGATCCTCTCACATATTCTTGTTGCTGTTGTTTAGTCACTAAGTCACATCTGACTCTTTGTGACCCCATGGACTGTAGCCTGCCAGGCTCTTCTGTCCATGAGATTTCCCAGGCAAGAACACTGGAGTGGGTTGCCATTTCCTTTTCCAGGGGATCTTCCTGATTCAGGGATCCAACCTGCATCTCCTTGTATTACAGGTGGATTCTTTACCACTGAGCCACCAGGGTATATAAACAATGTATGAGTTACTCAGAAAAAAGAAGGGACTTTTTAAGAGTTGAAAACTAAAGTATAGTTATGAATTTCATGCTCAAGAGTGAAAAAAAGTACGGATACATTTCATCTTTTGTTTATGCAAAATATCCTCACACTCACACTATCTAGTTGAACATATTTATCCTTTGATAATAAAAAAAAATTAAAGGTGATTAAAGTTTCTATTTATCATTTGGGTTTAAGGAATATTTGCACATGTGCACATATATACACACACACATACAACACACACACCCACACATTATAACTGTAAGAGTTAGGAATTTCCCAACTTAGAGCTATTAATTAGAACAGGTTAGGGCTGGCTGAGATGAGGTGCTTTCCTCTCCAAGGTTTTGGGTGAAACCATGAAAGGAGTTACAATGTAAGAGGATGTCATAGAAAACATAGATTAAATATTTGAATAAATTAAAAATAACTAAAATGATCTAACCCCAAATTTTCTGACTGACTAGCAAAAGAATAGATCTATTTGTTTTCAATCTAGTTTTTGTTATCTAACTAGTGACTATCACCAACCTTATGCTGTTGCCCATTAAAGATAAAATTGTTCTTTTATTTATCCTCTGCCCACTTTCCCAGCCTCTTAGGACTAATTACTATATGTTGCTTTAAAAAGTTTTAATTACATGAAATGTCAACATCTGCCACCATGCTGCCCAAATCTCACTGCTGTGGAAACAATGGGTTCAATTGTTTGTCCTCTGTTGAAAACTGCCTTTTACAAATCTTCCTTCCGAGGAGTCTTTGTCCAAACGTGCTCCTTGGCTATTATCTTCAGAATGCTTTCCTGTAAGAGAATTTCTAGTGAAACGATCTCAGAACCTGCCTTTTAAAAAGATTTCTAAGTGATTCTTGTGCCCAGTCTTGTTTGAGAAACACAGAGCTATTCCCTACAGAACCAGGTACAGAAAAAATACAGTTTTCGTTTTCAATTTCTATTCACATGTTGTCTATTCAGAATTGCACTTTGCATTACTTCTGTCATTACCTTCAGCCATTCAAATAAGCACACAGCATGTATCTGGCTGAATATGTTACAATTGCAATGATCATCAACTGAGTTTATTACAGTGGCCAGAGTTCCGAACAAACCAGAGTTCACTAGCTTTTGTAGAATGACCATTTGGCACCTAGTTCTCACTTCAGGTGCAAATTGCTTGAAATACTGTTATTTCTAGAACTTGCTGGGTATTTGTCCTCCCGTGGAGCCCAGATGAACATTATTAACTATTTTAAAAGGTACTTAATTCCTCTCACCCAATATTTTCCCTCCTAATTTTATTCCAGAGGGAAAGCAAGAGTTTGTGAACAGAAACATCTATAACAAACTCTGAAGAAGAGAAAGAGAAGGAATCACGACTCCAGTGAGGATGAAAGAAGAGAGATGCTTTAGAAACCTTAGCGTGGGGGCCCATTGGGTGCTTATATTAATGACCTAACTATTCTTTAGCAAAATTTCCATGCTTAACTGTAGTTTTCATTTTAATTCTTTGTCTCACTCAATGGCTCATAACTTTCTCAAATAACATTCCCCAGCCATAACTTTCTCAAATAACATTCCCCAGGACTAATATTTTCCAAGTGCAGTCTTAGTGCAAAGAGAAATTCTTAATGTAAAATTTCAGGGTTTCTTAATTGTAAAAATACCTTATGATTCTTTTGGTTGAGGAAATGCTACAAGTCTTGATAAGACCAAGAGAACAAACCTAGCAATGCTTTCTATACAGTTAGTATCCAGTTGATGTCTACTTGGTCATATATTTGTTATCATTTTCCATATAAAAATGGACCATAGGAATAATGGGACTTTCCTAGTGGCTCAGAGATAAGGAATCTGCTTGCAATGCAGGAGACTCGGGTTCAATCCCTCGGTCAGGAAGATACCCTGGAGAAATGAGAACAACCCACTCCAGCATTCTTGCCTCAAGAATTCCATGGAGTAGAGCCTGGCTGGCTACAGTCCATGGGGTTGCAGAGTCAGACACAACTGAGCGACTAACACACGCACATAGGAATAACCAAATTCAGCCAGTGATCTTTCACAAAACCCCTCTTATCTGATGACTCCTACTGTAAGTGACAGTGGCTGTCCTTCCCCTTGAAGCATTTTGAGATTTTGCACTTTTTTCCAGGCTGTTTATTACAAGTTGAAGTATAACTGTGACTCTCATAGGATTAATACACGGAGGAATTTTTCAGGTCTCTGCAACTTCTGTGATATTCTATAACATACTTCCTTGTGGAATAATGACAATTCTTGATAAAACAGAAACATTTCAACAATATTGTTTCATCAAGCAGCACTAGGGATGCAACATTATTTACAAAAACTGGAGAATATGAATATATTTTCATGACAATTCACATCAGAAACAAACGAGTCCAACATGAACAGCCATGCCAGTAATTAATAAGAAGAGTAAATAGGTTACATGTTAACAGGCAAACAATTAAATTATTTGTTTCCTAGGGGCATGTAATGAGATTGTGATCACACTCCCAGGAGAGAGACAAATAGATATTAAAAAGGTCTTTCCAATACCTATATTGGCTAAGGCCAACAGCTAATTCAATAGATTCGATCAAAATCACCTCTTCTTTCACTGCTCCTGATTTATGACTTGGGCTGCAGTTAGTCATCACTCATTGCAGTTTGCTCTCCAGCGCTCATAAATTATGCCTCATAAATAAAAAGATACAATCAAGGAAATCATATCAATTCATCTGCAACCTTGGAGTACATTTTCCCATGGCATTCGCATCAATGCCTTTTTAAAGGGTAGCTTGCCATGGGTTTTGAGTATGCTCAAAGAGCAACACACCAAAATAGGCTTTGCCAGAACTGAGGTTAAGAGAGACTAAAAAGAGAAGGCAATAAATCTGAAATGATATGATGATGATAAGATATTTTCTTAAAAATTTCATTAACAGTCCTGCAGGCTGCATTCATAAAGGAATCACTGGCTAAAAAGCTCTGGGTAGCTATCTGTTTAACCATCTACCTATCTGATTTTCTTTCATCATCAAATGGACTTTTTTCAGCATCTTTGTTTGCATGGTGCTTTGCCGGGTCCATTATAGTTATGCTTTTACAGATATGGTCCTTGCATTCCAGGCTCCTTTAATCTAAAACACTTTGCATCAGGCAAGATGGAACATGATTTTAATTGAATTCTGGGACCCAGGGGAAGAAGGGTACAGCAGAACACTGTGTTCGCTTCTACTGGTGCTTTTGAAATTCAGAGATGTGAAGCTAGTAAAGAGATTACAAGACATTTTCCGCACTGGAAATGGATGTCTTCTGTCATTACTGCTCAGCACACAGCCATGTCCTTTGGAGGTGCTCAATAAATATGAATGGCTCTTTTCTAAAATGTAAGAAGAGGAAAACTGGCTTCCATATTAGTGGAGAATACTGAAATTAGCTTCCATTTGACGTTTGTAATGATAATGAAAATTTGGAACTTACAATACTCCCTTTTAATTGCTGCGTTTGCTCTCCCTGAGAGAAACCAGGAACTCAGTCCTGTCCCGCTCTCATGGAGGATATGTAAAAGTCGTTCATGGGTTTAGTGAGCAACTATACTTGTATAAGGGTATTACATGTGCTGATTTACTTCATCCTCTCAACATCCTGTGAGGGGCTATCAGCATCATAACCAGTTAACACACAAGGAAACAGAGGCACAGAGACGTTTACATAGCTTGGTAAGTGGTAGGGCCAGCCTTGTCATACAGGTATGTGAGGTAAAAGCTTGAGCTCTCTGCTTTTTCTATTGAAGGAGGTCCTAGATAGACACCTCTTCTATGTGTTTGAGATACTGCCCTGAGGCTGCTGTCGAACTCTGCACAGACTGGCTGTTTCACAGAGAGAAGCCCTAAAATGAAGTGGTGGAAATGACCGCAAACATCACAGTATCCATATCTGCTGCTACATATCATGCTTTAAACAATACTTCCTGTTATACAGAGGCAAATTCTAGTCAAATACTTTCCCTACTGCTCCAAACATGTATAAAGTAAAAGTGAAAGTTGCTCAGTCATGTTTGACTCTTTGCAACCCCGTCGACTATAGCCCGCCAGGCTCCTCTGTCCATGAAATTCTCTGGGCAAGAATACTGGAGTGGGTAGCCTTCTCCAGAGGATCTTCCCAACCCAGGGATTGACCCCAAGACTCCCATATTGCAGGTGGATTACCATCTGAGCCACCAGGGAAGCCCAAGAATACTGGAGTGGGTGGGTAGCCTATCCTTTCTCCAAGTGATCTTCCTGACCCAAGAATCAAACCAGTGTCTCCTGAATTGCAGGCAGATTCTTTACCAGCTGAGGTACTAGGGAAATCCATATAAATGCTCTTAAATGGCAGGAGAGTTCCAGAAAAACATCTACTTCTGCTTTATTGACTATGCCAAGCCGTTGACTGTGTGGATCACAACAAACTGTGGAAAATTCTTCAAGAGATGAGAATACCAGACCACCTTACCTGCCTCCTGAGGAATCTGTATGCAGGTCAAGAAGCAAAAATTGGAACCGGACATGGAACAACGGACTGATTCCAAATTGGGAAAGGAAGATGTCAAGTCTGTATATTGTCACCCTGCTTATTTAACTTACATGCAGAGTACATCATGGGAAATGCCAGTCTGGATGAAGCACAAACTGGAATCAAGATTACCGGGAGAAAACAATAACCTCAGATATGCAGATGACACCACCCTTGAGGCAGAAAGTGAAGAGGAACTAAAGAGCCTTTGATGAAAGTGAAAGGGGAGAATGAAATAGTTGGCTTAAAACTCAACATCACCAAAGGGTGGGAAGACCACCTAATCCATCCTCTAACCCAACCCTGGGCATGCCTCTACCCTCACCCCGTATAAGGAACCAGCTTGTCCCTACCGTCAGTGAGCTAGCAAGGGAAACTGTTACTTGTTCTTGCTCCCCCTGCTATAGCAGGGGCTCCAATAAAGCATTGTCTGAATTTTTTTTTCTGGCCTCTGATCAATTTTTATTGATTAAGGAGGTCAAGAACTCTGGTGGGTAAAACTAAAATACTAAGGTAAGGTTTTTTTTCATCCCAATTTTAAAGGTATGGAAACTGAGGCTTAGAGAGTAAATTACTGGCTGAGGACACAGTGACAATAAGTCCTGCAGCCCAGATTACAACCTGAGTCAGTTTATCTTTGAAGGGCCAGGAATTCATGCTCATGATGGGGTGACTTGAGGACGCTATGTTTCAGCAGAACAATGATGGGATCTGGTGTCAGAACATTTGGACTCAAGTTCTGACTCTGCCATTTCCTGACTAGGCAGTTTGCTCAGTCATTCAGTTTCCTGATTATGATGGAAAAAATAATATCTACCTCACAGGACTATTTTGAGATTTACGGGCAATAAAGTTGATATAAATTTTGAGAAATGGGGTGGAGGATAAGTACATTTATTAATATTTTACTAAGATTTTCAAAGCCCCAGAGCTGTACACAAACACAATTTGGAGCAACCAGAGGGTGAATTTAAGAACACAGTCTGTGGAACTTGAATTCTAGGTTCAAATTTCAGTTCTTTCGCTTACCAGCTGTACCCTTGGGCATATTAACTAAGGGTTTCTAAGGGTTGTTATTTAGAATAATCCTTGCCTCAGATGATTATTATGAGTTAATGCATGGAAAACTTTTTTTGTTGTTGTTGTTGGCAAAGTAATGTCTCTGCTTTTTATTTTTTATTTTTATTTTATTTTTTTAACTTTATTTTACTTTACAATACTGTATTGGTTTTGCCATACATTGACATGAATCCACCACGGGTGTATACAAGCTCCCAATCCTGAATCCCCCTCCCACCTCCCACCCCATATCATCTCTCTGGATCATCCCCATGCACCAGCCCCAAGCATCCTGTATCCTGTATTGAACATAGACTGGCACTTGGTTTCTTACATGATAGTATACATGTTTCAATGCCATTCTCCCAAATCATCCCACCCTCTCCCTCTCCCTCAGAGTCCAAAAGTCCATTCTATACATCTGTGTTTCTTTTGCTATCTCGCATACAGGGTCATCATTACCATCTTTCTAAATTCCATAGATATGTGTCAGTATACTGTATTGGTGTTTTTCTTTCTGGCTTACTTCACTCTGTATAATCGGCTCCAGTTTCATCCATCTCATTAGAACTGATTCAAATGTATTCTTTTTAATGGCTGAGTAATACTCTATTGTGTATATGTACCACAGCTTTCTTATCCATTCATCTGCTGATGGACATCTAGGTTGTTTCCATGTCCTGGCTATTATAAACAGTGCTGCGATGAACATTGGGGTACATGTGTCTCTTTCAATTCTGGTTTTCTTGATGTGTATGCCCAGCAGTGGGATTGCTGGGTCATAAGGCAGCTCTATTTGCAATTTTTTAAGGAATCTCCACACTGTTTTCCATAGTGGCTGTACTAGTTTGCATTCCCACCAATAGTGTAAGAGGGTTCCCTTTTCTCCACATCCTCTCCAGCATTTATTGCTTGTAGACTTTTGGATTGCAGCCATTCTGACTGGTGTGAAATGGTACCTCATTGTGGTCTTGATTTGCATTTCTCTGATAATGAGTGATGTTGAGCATCTTTTCACGTGTTTGTTAGCCATCCATATGTCTTCTTTGGAGAAATGCCTATTTAGTTCTTTGGCCCATTATTTGATTGGGTCGTTTATTTTTCTGGAGTTGAGCTGCATAAGTTGCTTGTATATTTTTGAGATTAGTTGTTTGTCAGTTGCTTCATTAGCTATTGTTTTCTCCCATTCAGAAGGCTGTCTTTTCACGTTACTTATAGTTAGTTTCCTTTGTTTTGCAGAAGCTTTGACTTTTAATTAGATCCCATTTGTTTATTTTTGCTTTTATTTCCAGTATTCTGGGAGGTGGATCATAGAGGATCCTGCTGTGGTTTATGTCGGAGAGTGTTGTGCCTATGTTCTCCTCTAGGAGTTTTATAGTTTCTGGTCTTACGTTTAGATCTTTAATCCATTTTGAGTTTATTTTTGTGTGTGGTGTTAGAAAGTGATCTAGTTTCATTCTTTTACAAGTGGTTGACCAGTTTTCCCAGCACCACTTGTTAAAGAGATTGTCTTTACTCCATTGTATATTCTTGCCTCCTTTGTCGAAGATAAGTTGTCCATAGGTGTGTGGATTTATCTCTGGGCTTTCTATTTTGTTCCATTGATCTATATTTCTGTCTTTGTGCCAGTACCATACTGTCTTAATGACTGTGGCTTTGTAGTAGAGCCTGAAGTCAGGCAAGTTGATTCCTCCAGTTCCATTCTTCTTTCTCAAGATTGCTTTGGCTATTCGAGGTTTCTTGTATTTCCATACAAATCTTGAAATTATTTGTTCTAGTTCTGTGAAAAATACCGCTGGTAGCTTGATAGGGATTGTATTGAATCTGTAGATTGCTTTGGGTAGTATACTCATGTTCACTATATTGATTCTTCCAATCCATGAACATGGTATATTTTCCCATCTATTAGTGTCCTCTTTGATTTCTTTCATCAGTGTTTTATAGTTTTCGATATATAGGTCTTTAGTTTCTTTAGGTAGGTATATTCCTAAGTATTTTATTCTTTTTGTTGCAATGGTGAATGGAATTGTTTCCTTTTTTTTTTTCTACTTTCTCATTATTAGTGTATAGGAATGCAAGGGATTTCTGAGTGTTGATTTTTATATCCTGCAACTTTACTATATTCATTGATTAGCTCTAGTAATTTTCTAGTGGAGTCTTTAGGATTTTCTATGTAGAGGATCATGTCATCTGCAAACAGTGAGAGTTTTACTTCTTTTCCAATTTGGATTCCTTTTATTTCCTTTTCTGCTCTGATTGCTGTGGCCAAAACTTCCAGAACTATGTTGAATAGTAGTGGTGAAAGTGGGCACCCTTGTCTTGTCCCTGACTTTAGGGTAAATGCTTTCAATTTTTCACCATTGAGGATAATGTTTGCGGTGGGTTTGTCATATATAGCTTTTATTATGTTGAGGTATGTTTCTTCTATTCCTGCTTTCTGAAGAGTTTTTATCATAAATGGATGTTGAATTTTGTCAAAGGCCTTCTCTGCATCTATTGAGATAATCATATGGCTTTTATTTTTCAATTTGTTAATGTGGTGAATTACATTGATTGATTTGCGGATATTGAAGAATCCTTGCATCCCTGGGATAAAGCCCACTTGGTCATGGTGTATGATCTTTTTAATGTGTTGTTGGATTCTGATTGCTAAAATTTTGTTGAGGATTTTTACATCTATGTTCATCAGTGATATTGGCCTGTAGTTTTCTTTTTTTGTGGCGTCTTTGTCAGGTTTTGGTATTAGGGTGATGGTGGCCTAATGGAATGAGTTTGGAAGTTTACCTTCCTCTGCAATTTTCTGGAAGAGTTTCAGTAGGATAGGTGTTAGCTCTTCTCGAAAATTTTGGTAGAATTCAGCTGTGAAGCCGTCTGGACCTGGGCTTTTGTTTGCTGGAAGATTTCTGATTACAGTTTCAATTTCCATGCTTGTAAGATTTTCTATTTCTTCCTGGTTCAGTTTTGGAAAGTTGTACTTTTCTAAGAATTTGTCCATTTCTTCCACGTTGTCCATTTTATTGGCATATAATTGCTGATAGTAGTCTCATGATCCTTTGTATTTCTGTCTTGTCTGTTGTGATCTCTCCATTTTCATTTCTAATTTTATTGATTTGATTTTTCTCCCTTTGTTTCTTGATGAGTCTGGCTAATGGTTTGTCAGTTTTATTTATCCTTTCAAAGAACCAGCTTTTGGCTTTGTTGATTTTTGCTATGGTCTCTTTTGTTTCTTTTGCATTTATTTATGCCCTAATTTTTAAGATTTCTTTCCTTTTAGTAACCCTGGGGTTCTTAATTTCTTCCTTTTCTAGGTGCTTTAGGTGTAGAGTTAGGTTATTTATTTGACTTTTTTCTTGTTTCTTGAGGTATGCCTGTATTGCTATGAACTTTCCTCTAAGCACTGCTTTTATAGCGTCCCACAGATTTTGGGTTGTTGTGTTTTCATTTTCATTCGTTTCTATGCATAATTTGATTTCTTTTTTGATTTCTTCTGTGATTTGTTGGTTATTTAGAAGCGTGTTGTTCAGCCTCCATATGTTGGGATTTTTAATATTTTTTCTCCTGTAATTGAGATCTAATCTTAGTGCATTATGGTCAGAAAAGATGCTTGGAATGATTTCAATTTTTTTGAATTTATCAAGGTTAGATTTATGGCCCAGGATGTGATCTATCCTGGAAAAGGTTCCGTGAGCACTTGAGAAAAAGGTGAAATTCATTGTTTTGGGGTGAAATGTTCTATAGATATCAATTAGGTCTAACTGGTCTATTGTATCATTTAAAGTTTGCATTTCTTTGTTAATTTTCTGTTTAGTTGATCTGTCCATAGGTGTGAGTGGGGTATTAAAGTCTCCCACTATTATTGTGTTATTGTTAATTTCTCCTTTCATGCTTGTTAGCATTTGTCTTACATATTGCGGTGCTCCTATGTTGGGTGCATATATATTTATAATTGTTATATCTTCTTCTTGGATTGATCCTTTGATCATTATGTAGTGGCCTTCTTTGTCTCTTTTCACAGCCTTTGTTTTAAAGTCTATTTTATCGGAGATGAGTATTGCTACTCCTGCTTTCTTTTGGTCTCTATTTGTGTGGAATATCTTTTTCCAGCCCTTCACTTTCAGTCTGTATGTGTCCATTGTTTTGAGGTGGGTCTCTTGTAGGCAGCATATACAGCGATCTTGTTTTTGTATCCATTCAGCCAGTCTTTGCCTTTTGGTTGGGGCATTCAACCCATTTACATTTAAGGTAATTATTGATAAGTGTGATCCCGTTGCCATTTACTTTATTGTTTTGGGTTCGGGTTTATACGCCCTTTTTGTGTTTCCTGTCTAGAGAATATCCTTTAGTATTTGTTGGAGAGCTGGTTTGGTGGTGCTGAAATCTCTCAGCTTTTGCTTGTCTGTAAAGCTTTTTATTTCTCCTTCATATTTGAATGAGATCCTTGCTGGGTACAGTAATCTGGGCTGTAGGTTATTTTCTTTCATCACTTTAAGTATGTCTTGCCATTCCCTCCTGGCCTGAAGAGTTTCTATCATGGAAAACTTTTAAGAGTCCTTAGCAGTACATCGCACTAAATACAAAATGATGGTCTTTATTATATTTGTGTGAAAAGTCAGGATATGACTTCTTAGTAGAGAAAGTGAGACTAAATAGCAATTCTCTAATTCACTTCTGGGTCCATTTAGCTGTTATGGATCAACAATAGACTTAAAAACCCAGACCATATTCTAAGGTCAGCCCATATCTCTCTTGTATCTTTGTCTCCAGGTACTTCTCCACTCTAGAACTCTGAGGGTTAGAATAAATGAAAGCCTGGCTTTTCAGAATATTGCTTCTACATCAAAGTTTGTTGATCGGATGGCATCCTCCATTTTACCTTCTTATTAAAATTTCTCAAAAGTACCTCAAGATATATAAAAAGGAAACAGTGAAGAAAGGGAATGCATTATTCAAAGAAAAGAATCTTGTTTCCAGTTTCATTGCAAATATGCCTTTGGGAGAGAACTGTAGAGTTTCCTAGACACTTATAGGCATCTTAGTAATGATCAGATACATTAACAGATAGATAAATCAATTTACAAGATAAAGTCTTGACCGTCTTCTTAAAGATTTCCATTGAAGGCATCTGATTTACTTCAATATGTTAACATTTTTGCTACTCTCTCTAGATGTGACAGCTTCATAGAGATCAAGATGTTTGGAATTTAATGCAAATAAACATTAGTCCAAATACTTAGATTTACTGAGTGTTTTATCAATAATCATAAAGTGGCAAGCCAAAGCTTGCCAGGTAATCCTCCAGCCCAGAAAGAATTCTCCTGGAAAGGTATTGTCATAACTTGGGTGAGAAACAGCACCCACTTGGGGTATGGGGGATGTCTGAGGTGTTTTCTCTTTGCCTCCAGATCCATTCTCGGCCCTTCTCTGCTTGGTGGCCGGCTTTACAAAAAGAGAGAGTTGTCACTTTCTCCTTCTCTCTCTCTGGCATCCCAGTTTGGCAACAGGCTGTGTTCCTTCTCCATAGACACAGCTTCTCCAGGGCAGCCCCTCCTCACTGGCTATAGCATTTACTGGGTTACAGAAACAGCTTCTTCCCCTTGCCCCTTTAGGTCTAGAGGGTAAGGTAATAGCTCCCAATGATGGCTAGACCCTAGGTATGTCAACATCCCTTGTTGATTCTCTTCATCCTGCCCACAGTTCATATGTAGCCTTTTCATTAAATTTTCCTTAAATGCACGTTTGAGTATGCTACTTCCTGCTGAAATCCTGATTGACAAAGGGGAGAACATTTTGAACCTTTTCCAGGTACCAATCACAGTGGGTAGGCTAAGAGAGGCATTGGCTCATAAGGATGGAGAGATTTGGAAAAGCATTTTTTTTTGTGTGTGTGTGAGACTGAATAGTCTCTATGGAATGATAATGATGTTCAGTTACTCAGTCAGGTCCAACTGTTTTGCAACCCCATAGACTGTAGCCCATCAGGCTCCTCCTCTGCCCCTGGGATTTCCCAGGCAAGAACACTGGAGTGGGTTGTCATTTCCTTCTCTGGGGGATCTTACTCACTCAGGGATTGAATCTGCATCTCCTGCATTGGTAGGCAGATTCTTTACCACTAAACCACCTGAGAAGCCCCTATGGAATGATATTCAATCTTTAATATCAGGGAATTACCCATGCTCCTGAAGATGATCCAGCCAGAGTGGAAAGAGAGTGTCCAGGAGGGTTTGATGTGGAGACTGTGCTGTTCCTGGTTGAGGACCTGTTTATTTCTCCCTAGGTCACTCAAATCTCTGTCTTCACAGCTTACACTACCATCCATGTATTTTTATGAGTACATTGTTCATGGGTGTGTTTCTTTATTAACTAAACTTTAAGCCCCTGGGAGGTAGAGTCCATGGTTTTTAGCTTCTAGTTCCAATCCCAGCAACTCAACATACACTTTGAACTTGGTGGGTGATTAATAATGACAAGTTATGAAATTCTCAGCTTAGAGGCTAAAGGGGAAGAAGGAAATAAGTCTCACTCTTTCCTGGATATTCGTACAGGACCTAAGTTTCAGGTGACTTTGGACAGCCTTCTCCTTTCACAGCTACCTTGCGGAGCAGGAACCAGTTGTGAAGAGCCACAGGGGCAGGTCAGAATTCTACATTATCTACATTCGCTTAGAGGAAATCTGGTTGCATTGAATGCTTTATGTCCAGCAAAGAAGCTTCCAACAAGAGATATGAGGATCAAACATGGCTTAAATGAACTGGGTCTGAAGGAGGGTGAGAAACAACCCATCTTCAGATGAGTAACTTGTCTCAAAGGATGTAGAGATTGGCGATAGTAGGGGCTTAGGAATAGAGTCCTAAGGGACACCCTGAGGGACAGAAAAAGAACAGGGGTCTGCATACATGTGAACCAGTATTGCTCCTGTGTGCTCTCGTACAAACAGGTAGAAATGACCTCCTGTTGGAACACAAAACTGAAGGCAAAAAAGGACACAGTTCCTGCACCAAGTGGCAGAATTCAGATTTCTGTTCACGAAATGTCCTGATGGCCTTCAGTCTGAGCAGTGGTGCTCAGGCTCTAGGGTTTTAGAGCACATGCACGGCTAGAGTCAGCCAATATCAATAAATCATTTAAGACCTTGAGCTGTGGGAATTGTGGGTGGGAGCAGCTTACATCTCATGGGAGAAACTAACCAAACATCAGCCTCCATACTGGTCAGAAATACGTTAGTGGGATTCATACTTAATTAAATGCAAGTCCAAAGCCAAACAGACAACGTGCTCAATGAATTTTCTCTAAATGTAATACAAAAAAAAAAAAATGCTTAGGAAAGGAATGAATTAAGAGTGATGGCACAAGAAAATAAACAATTTGAAGCATGTCGCTAGTCACAGAAATGTGGAATCAGACTATCAGAGTTGGAGAGAATCTTAGCTGTGCAAACATGGACATGTTATTCTTTTTCTGGGAAGAGAGTAGCAAGGACAAGAAAGGTTGAACTCTGTCATCAAAGGAGCATCACATCTTCAGGACCAACTGTGCTCTTAATTAGAGATGTTTGCATTCTAACATTGCATTAATGACTGTTAGAGAGACATAAGAGTTTTCTTAACCTGCCTCTTTTCCCTCTTGGAAGAAAGTACCTCCTTCTTTTATTTAGTGAGATGCTGAGAATAGTTTCTGCTTTGGCCCAGATGCTTCATTTTTCTGGAGCTATTAGTGATTGCCCCCTGGTCTTCCCCACTAGCATACTAGACGCCTTCCAACCTGCGGGGCTCATCTTCCAATGCCATATCCTTCATATTGTTCCCTGGGAAAGACCCTGATGCTGGGAAAGACTGAAGGGAACAGGAAATGGGCGGCAGAGAATAGGATGACTAGATAGCATCATCAACTCAATGGACCTGAATTGAGTAAAGTCTGGGATACAGTGGAGGACAGGAGAGCCTGGTGTGCTGCAGCCCATGGGGTGGCAGAATTGAGCAGGACTCAGTAACTGAACAACAATGAAGGTAGGGTGGGGAGGTGGCTCTACTATGTAGCAGGCATCCTGCTCCAAACACAAAATTGGGTTCTCATTATGCACCCATTTTTTAATGAGCAAGTGAGGCTATGAGACCTTAAGTATCTTGCTCAACCTGCCTGATTTTCACTTAGTATTTTCACCTGGAAGAACAGGATGGTTGAGAGCATTGAATGCAAGAGAACATGAGGATTCTAACTATTCTACAGTAGCAGGACTGCTGTGTTCCGCGTGCTGGGGAAGCTCTGGTTTCTGGCTAAAGGTATCTCCCACCCAGGAAGCCCTGAGTGGAGGAGGGGGTCTCATGCCCAGGCCTGTTCCACCACAGTTCTCCAGCCTCTTGTTTACAAGAAGGAACAAGGTGTTAGTATGTCATTAAGAGTCCTGTCCTCGGGCTTCTCTGTTGGCTCAGTGGTAAAGAAACCACTGCCAATGCAGGAAACATGAGTTCCACCCCTGATCCTGGAAGATCCCCCATTTCAAGGAGGAATTAAGCCCATGTACCACAGCTATTGGGCCGAAGCTCGAGAGTCTGGGAATTGCCACTACTGAAGTCCACATGCCCTAGAGCCTGTCTTTGCAATAGAAGAAGCCACTTCAGTGGGAAGCCAGTGGCCCAAACCTAGAGAGTAGCCCCCGCTTGTTGCAATTGGAGAAAAGTCAGTACAGAGCCAAAAAGTAATCAATTAAAAAAAAAAAAAAGATTCCTGCCCTTGATTGACTTATAGATAGAGGGAGAGAGAAGGCCTTACGGAGGCAGGAGATAGATGGGCCCCAGACTGAACAGTTGATGTCTCTTCCAAGACGAAGTTGAGTTCTACTCAGATTAGAGATAAAAGACCACATATTCCTCATTCTTGAAGTCAAGGAGACCTTCCTGACTACACATGTACAGAAAGGCTCCCTGGAGGTCAAAAAGGGAGGGGGCATCACCCCATAGTAAGTAATGTCAACTACCATGGGCCTCTTGTCTGGAAGGCATCTTGGCTAAAAGATGTGGGTATATGCATGGCATGACTCTCTCTCTTTGAGCCTACCCATGTGTCCATCCACACATACTGTACTTTTTTTCCTTCTAATAAACACTTTACTTGCTTCACTACTTTCTGTCTCTATGTGGAAATTCATTTCTACACAGCTGATGAGCCAGGACCTTTTCACCGGCCACTGGTCCCCGGAGGTCTAGTGGCTGGGATTCAGGGCTCTCACTGCCATGGGGCAATTTCAATCTCTGTCCAGGAGCTGAAACCCTGCTTCAAGCCACTGCAGGCTGAGGCCACCCAAGATCATTTCCACTCTGAGGTGGGACAGTTATAATACTAGCTGTTATTACTATTCTGTGTGAATAGTTTCTATGTATGAGGTACTGACCTAAGCACATACATGTGTCAACACATTTAATCCAAGCAAGCCCAGGAGTTCAGTGGTGGTTCTACCCACATTTCAAAGACAAGGAAACCAAAACACAGAGAAGGTTTGAGTCAGAAAGCACTGGGGTAGTAATTTTCTCTGATGCCTGGAGAGAGTTTGTTGTGGAACGAAGCCAAATAAAGACAATCTGAGGCAAAGAAAGGAGATAAGGGATGAATATAACAGCATCCAGTCCTGCATTTTGAGAGAGATTCTTGAGAGACAGAAAAGTGTTTGCACCTTTTCCTTAGTTTCAAGGAACGTCCTTAGTCCCTTTCCCAGACAGGTGAACAGAAGCAATTGTCTTCCGTTTAAGGGAAAGTTGGCTTTCTACCAATTTTAGCAAAATAGTTATGATACCATACGGATTATATAAATTTTCTCAAGGACCTACGTGGGACTCTTATTTAGTGAACTAAATAAATTAGGTTTGTTATGTATTTCCATTTATATTTTATAATATACTTCTAATTCATTTGAATTAGGTTTCAGAACTAGGTTTCAGAAACATTGCTACTGATCTTCCCATACATCCATTTTGGTGGTAACATGACTGGGCTTCCTGGTAGCTCAGCTGGTAAAGAATCTACCTGCAACACAGGAGCCTGCAGTTCGATTCCCGAGTCAGGAAGATCCCCTGGAGAAGGCATAGGCTCTCCACTCCAGTATTCTTGGGCTTCCCTGGTGACTCAGATGGTAAAGAATCTGCCTGCAATGTGGGAGACCTGGGTTCAATCCCTGGGTTGGGAAGATCCCCTGGAGGAGGGCATGGGAACCCACTCCAGTATTCTTGCCTGGAGAATCCCCATGGACAGAGGAGCCCGGAGGGCTGCAGTCCACGGGGTCAAAAAGAGTCAGACATGACTGAGCGGCTAAGCACAATGACATGACTATCAGTATACGAGCTGGTCTCATAGCCTCACTGACTTTTTAAAAAATTGTATTGAATTATAGTTGATTTCCACTGTTGTGCTAATTTCTGCTATATAGCAAAGTGACTCACTTATACATACATGTGTTCCTTTTCATATTCTTTTCCATGATGGTTTACCACAGGGGAACTGAATATAGCTCCCTGTCCTGTACAATAGGACCTTGCTGTTTATACACACACATGCTTTGATACAACTTACACCTAAATACTATTAGAAAAATCAAGTTGCTTAGGGTCAGCACGTATTCTGTGAGATTTTTTTTTCTTTTTTTTAATTAATTAATTAATTTTTAATTTTTACTTTACAATTCTGTATTGGTTTTGGCATAGATTGACATGAATCCACCACAGGTGTACATGCGTTCCCAAACATGAACCCCCCTCCCACCCCCCTCCCCACAACATCTCTCTGGGTCATCCCCGCACATCAGCCCCAAGCGTGCCATATACTGCATCAGACATAGACTGGCAATTCGATTCTTACATGATATTATACATGTTTCAATGCCATTCTCCCAAATCATCACACCCTCTCCCTCTCCCTCCGAGTCCAAAAGTCCGCTATACACATCTGTGTCTTTTTTGCTGTCCTGCATACAGGGTCATCATTGCCATCTTCCTAAATTCCATATATATGTGTTAGTATACTGTATTGGTGTTTTTCTTTCTGGCTCACTTCACTCTGTATAATCGGCTCCAGTTTCATCCATCTCATACGAGTAGCTGCGCTCCCCTGCTAGAACCTCCAAACAAGCTCTGTGAGATTTTCAAATGATAGATGACCAAGGCCAATCAAGAGAAGCTAACGTTTCATGGGAATTTTTAATTTTGTTGTTTGTTTGGGCATACTGAGAGGCACGTGGGATCTTATTTCCCCAATCAGGGCATGAACCTATGCCTTCTGCAGTGGAAACACGGAATCTTAACCACTGGACTGCCACAGAAGTCCCTGATGAGAATTTTTAAAAGTGTGTACTTGTAGATGACCCCCCCCCCTTAGGGCCCCAGAATCTAGAACTGGAAAGAGCTGCTACTTCCAGGTGAGGAAAGGCTGAAGGAAGTTAATTTGCTCAAGGATCCAGAAATAGGGATAAAAAAACGAAAACCTGCCATCCTTTCTGCTCCTCCCTTCTGTTGATAGCTTGTCGCCCACACTGTGGGAATCTTCCATGGGGGCTGGTGCAGAAAAGGCCTCCACTGTCCCCTCCTGGAGTTGTCACATAGCCGCTTGGGGCAGGAACAGTAGGAACCCCCAGTTCATCTCCTCCATAGCCATTCTTCCCAGCCTCGCCCGCATAAATCCTCGGACAGACTGTTTGGGGGCAGTGTCGGTCTGTTAGTAAGTAGCAGACTGCCACTCTGGACAGCTCAGAGATTAGACCCACATGCCAGTGAGTCACACAAGGGATTTCCTCCAAGGCTGACTTGTTGGGTCTCAGTCATCGAGTCACAAGGCTCCAGAAGCCTTCAGAGACCCTGCGCGTGTGTGGGTGCTTATTGGAAAAAATCTGTCAAAGTGGGGAAGTTTCAGGAAAGCTAATTAAGTCACTGACAGCAGGATTCAATGAAAGGGGAGCCATGACAGCCCTCGTAAATCCATGATGACTATCGTTGCCTTAAACGGGTGTATGAATATGAAGGCGCAATTACTGAGAACCACTCACTGGCTCTCTCCCCACAGGCCAAAGCTGAAGCTTCTTATAAAAGTAGACACACACCCAGGTCCCTCTTTGAAGCCTGTGGAAAGACTACTATCTTAATTTGCTTGCTGAACAATTAAGAACTTCCCCACATAGAATCTGTGGAGCTTTTATATCATATATATTTGTACATCCCAATTTTGAAAGCATTGATGATAGAAATGAGTATTGTCTGTGAAAAAAAAAAAATCCTACCAGATGTGTAAGTATTTTGTAGCATAGCAAGCCTATAATCTCTATTTAAGGAAAAGGTCTGTGCACTGGAAGAATTTCATTTAGCAAAGAGGCATCTCATTTATGTACGATTCACACATTTGCAGATTTGCTTGAAAATTGGGTTTTGGTAAACAAAATTGTATCTGAAATTCACAAATGTTTATTCTTTGATGAGAACCTGTACTTCATCACTCAGCAAAGTCAGCTCATTTATCCTTGTGAAATATATATATTTTTAATTCCGAATTTCTGAGTTTCCCTGGTGGTCTACTCATTAAGAGTCTGCTTGCTGATGGAGGGGAAGATGGAGGGGACACAGGTTCCATCCCTGGTCTGGGAGGATCCCACATGCCAGACAGCAACTAAGTCCAAGTGCCATAACTACTGAGTCAACACCCTAATGCCCACAGGCCCTAGAGCCCATGCTCCACAACAAGAGAAGCCACTGCAATGAGAAGTCTGCACAAGGCAATGAAGAGTAGCCTGTTTGCCACAATTAGAGAAAGCCCTCACACAGCAACAGAGACCCAGAGAAGCAATAAATAAAGCTTTTTTAAAAAATTCCAAATTTCTGTGATTTATATCTCAGATCTTCAGTTGTTTTATGAAACCTGGCAATCTAGAAGCTGTGTTGAAATGAGTCAAACTAGAAAATTCCCATTTTCAATAATGGTCAGTGTTAACTCTTCTCACCAAAATCCAGCCCTCCCAAATGAGCAACAAAACAAAATGAAATAACCATAACCAAACAAAATCCAAGAGGAAGTGCAAATGAAATTATTTGATTAATTGAAGACATGAGCTTTAGCAGGTTATATATTCTGTTCCTCTTTCCAGCTTCATACCAAAACAATAAAGAGAACTCTGATTCAGGAAAGTCATGGACAGACCAAGGTAAATAGGCTGGCCATCAATTATCATCATGTAAATTAGGCACTTGTGGGGAGCTGGGTTCACTTACTTAGGCAATCAGTTTACGATGCTTTAGGACTATAATTCTCAACCCTGGTTGTACATTAGAGTCACCTGGGGACCTTTTGAAATGCACTGATGCCTGGACCCACCCCAGAATTAGAACTACAGGGGGATGGGGCCTTGGCAACCGGAATGTTGTTAAAGTTCCCCAGGTGATTTTAATGTGCAGTCAGGGATGAGAACTACTGATTTAAGAAATCAGCACCTGAAAATAAAGCTTAAGTAGCATAGCAACATCCCTGTACCCTCTGGGGCAGTATTTCTCAGAAAAAGAGGATGTAGACCATCTAAGCTGCTGGGTAAAAATACAGATTTCTGGGAATCTCTACCCCCACCCCTGGGTATTTGCACCCTGAATGCACTCTTTAGGCAATCCTTTTGTACTATAAATCCTGAGTCTACTACCTTTAGGGTATTCAGTTTTGAGGAATTACTGAAAACTTTGGAAATGCTTGTAAAGTCACACAGCTTTTTCCTGCTTCAACCATGCTACTTCCCAAATTGGTTGCATGAGTCATTATGAGGTGACCATTTTGCCTCCCATATCTTCTGTAGCAAATGATTCTCCCCCTCTCAGTAAGAATCTCTTTCTCCAGATACTTTTTGACTCTCCTGTTTATCAGAATTTATCCATGCACTATTCTCTTGCCCAGAGGTCTATCACTGGTCATCAGGTCGAAGAATTAATATAGACGAGGTGGACTGGAGCAAAACCCTGCAGGGCCTCCTCCCATCCAAGTACCAAACCGAACAGTAAATGATTAGGACAACAGAGTCACAGACTCAGTCTGATGCATATTTCTGACTTGTTTTACAGATATTCTTACAACAGTCCTGGGAAGAAGAAAGCTAACTGCATGATGATCTGACTGGAGCCGTGATACAAGCTGCTCCATCTTGAGCAGTACTGAATCTGTGGCTAGTACAATTCCAAGAACTGGTCTCAAGGGAATGGCGTTAACATTACTACTCTATATCTTTGTAGGTATCATAATAATTGTAGCTTGCTCTGTCTGTATGTGTAAGGGGGCAAGGAAAACAGTCAGCAAAGAGATGCTCTAGACACATGCTGACATCTTCCACTCTGAGAATACAGTGCCCTGTATCAGCATGAAGAAATCACAGAAGATAGAACTTCACCCCTAATCCCACAGAAATGGACTGATGTTCTGACAAGTGGGGATTTGTCAGCAGCTCTTTGCAGGAAACCACCCTCGGCAGGAAGCCGCTTTTCTCATTTTAGCAAAGGTATAGTGTAACTAACTTTTAAAGCAAGCACTCGCATGCTCTACTCCACTCCAGCCAAAGCACATCTTTCAAATCTTTTGATCCCTCAATACCTGGCCTAACTTGTTGGTTCCTTCCTTAGATCAAAGAAATAGAAATGAAGACTAAGTAATTAACAGATGACCAGGTCTCTCCCCTAGCTTCCCCTTCAGTAATCTCCTGAACAAACTGTGTGATCAGACTGTGTGAACAAGATAAGATCTAGAGGACGATCACAAGCCTGCTCACAGCAGGGGACAAAGACTCTGACCCTTTGTGTCAATTATTATCTGACATTAAAAGCTTTCATGACTGAACAGAATCTTCTGAGACAGTTATTTGGGGATACTAAGTCTACCATCTTTCCAGATTGCTGCCATTCTTGAAATAAGAGGGAAGGGGGCAGGGCACACCATTTAATAGAATGACACTATGCTAGGACATGAAAAAAACTGTTTAGAACCAGCAAGGTCCACGATGGCAGAAGATTTAACTTCCAGTGGAACTTCAGTCTCATTAAATGCTCACTGTAACATGTCAGCAAGCTAAATGACACACCCACAGATGTCATGACAGATCCAAGACAGACCACAAAGGTTAAAAAGTGGGATTCCCAATTCCTGGAAATCCCCATCCCCTTCCCCAAAATAGCTAGAATATTCCCCCCACTTATTAGCCTATGAAATTACTCAGCTCATAAAAATTAACCACATCATACTTCAGGGTCTCTCACTTTCTGAGATGGACCACACTCTGTGGAGTATTTCTCTCTAAATAAATCTACTTCTTACCTGTCACTTTGTCTCTCACTGAATTCTTTCTGCAATGAGACAGACATTAAGAACCTGAGATCAGGCACAATATCAGTTAAAAGACTGTGGATTCAGGTCTCCATCAGAGGTGTACAGCTACATTGTTAATTAAAGGCTTCTTTCCTTTCTACTGACATTTGTGAGCATGTAATTGAGTTTGTAAGTGGCAAGTAGCAGGACCCTTCCATGTGATAACATAGGGAATACTGTCTTCTTCTTCCCACATAACTAAATGTTTGAAGCTGCCATCAATGATTTAACTCAAAACCAGGTATGAATACAATAATGGAGGGCCATCTGAGACCCACTAGGCACACCAGGTGGATGGCCACCTACCCAACCACAGATCGTCACCATGCTTCTGATGGAATAGGTTTCTATCTCTGGGCAGTTTCTAAGTTCTTTGTTTTCATCTCCTACAAATATATGGATTATCTCAAAACATAATCCTCTGTAGGAGGGTCAGTCAAATCACTGGCATGGTGGGTAAACTGATGATTTTAGGACAATAAAGGTGCTTTCTAAAAAGCAACTTGCAGAAAAGAAACCCTTAGACAGGTTTGAAAACAGTTCAAATTCATCTCAAAGACAAAATGTTCTTTGTTAAAGGGAAATCAATTCTTTTAGTACATTACTTCCTAAATGACTTCTGTAAGATAACTCAGGATCTATAAAGACTCAGCATTTGCACAGGCTAAATAAATCCAGTATTTTAGTTCATTTATTTTGGCATTTAATCTATATTTTTTAAAATATTTCTTGTAAGAACTGGGTTTTGGGGCTGATAGGCTAGATTTTTCCCTCTGCTTTCTATATAACATGGGATTAGCTAGTAAATACAAATTAGAAATCAAATGAAAATCAAATTAAATAATTTCATTTGGGTGAAGTGAATATGGAGGAGGACCATGACACAGGGCTGGTAGTAACAGTTACATAATAGCATAGCCTGAGGTTCTTAACTCATCTCTCCTCTGAAATGTGGGTCTCTTGGTACCTGGTTATTCTTAGCTCCTGGTGAGTGTATGACTGTTAGCATCATTGACACCATATTGAGCTCATACATTTTTTTCCTGTCCTTCCACTGACCCTACCCAGGACTGTACTGTGCAGTGAATCACTTCTCTGTCATCAAGGGCTTATAGTTAATATATTGTTTAATAATCATTAGGACCAGGAGGCCTCTGTGCTCTGTTACTCCCCAAATCAGTTCTCACAAAACTAGTTCAGTTCAGTTTACTCAGTCATGTCTGACACTTTGCAACCCCATGGACTGCAGCACACCAGGCTTCCCTGTCCATCACCAACTCCCAGAGCTTGCCCATACTCATATCCATCGAGTTGGTGATGGCATCCAACCATCTCATCCTCTGTCATCCCCCTCTCCTCCTGCCTTCAATTTTCCCCAGCATCAGGGTCTTTTCCAATGAGTCAGTTCTTCACATCAGGTGGCCAAAGTTTTGGAGTTTCAGCTTCATCAGTCCTTCCAATAAATATTCTAGTAGGTAACAAAACTAGTTACCCATTCATAAACCCTGACTTAGAAATGCACATCCTGTTTCTCAGCACGTATCCCCTACCTTAGGTTAACAATAATATTGTCCCATTGGTCCCTTCATGATACACAGTATAGCTGCCAATGCTTCTGGGTCTTTGCCTGCCCAATCCTACCCTGTGAAAGTCGCTGAGTCATGTCCAACTCTTTGTGACCCCATGGACTATACAGTCCATGGAATTCTCCAGGCCAGAATACTGGAGTCCTTTCCCTTCTCCAGGGCATTTTTTGAACCCAGAGATCAAACCCAGGTCTCTCGAATTGCAGGCAGATTCTTTACCAGCTGAGCCACAAGGGAAGCCCAAGAATACTGAAGTGGGTAGCCTTTCCCTTCTCTAGGGGATCTTCTGAACCCAGGGATCGAACCCATGTCTCCTACATTGCAGGCACATTCTTTACCAGCTGAGCCATAAGGGGAGCCCGAGAATCCTGGAGTGGGTAGCCTATCCCTTCTCCTGTGGATCTTCCTGACCCAGGAATTGAACTGGGTCTCCTGCATTGCAGGTGGATTCTTTACCAACTGAGCTATCAGGGAAGCCCGAATATGCCATGAGTGAGTGAGTGAGTGAGTGAGTGAGTGAGTGAAAGTCGCTCAGTCGTGTCCAACTCTTTGAGACCCCATGGACTATTCAGTCCGCGGAATTCTCCAGGCCAGAATGCTGGAGTGGGTAGCCTTTCCCTCCTCCAGGGGATCTTCCCAACCTGGGGATTGAACCCAGGTCTCTCGCCTTGCAGGCAGATTCTTTACCAGCTGAGCCTGTAAATATAATAAGTTGATCCACTGAGTCTATGGAGAAGCTTGTTTCATTTTTTGGTCTCAAGACACCTTCTCAGTTCAGTGAGCACATTTCATTCCCTCCATCCTCCAACAGTGAGAAAACTGACAGAGTTAAGGCACATGCTTGGGGTTTACCATTCCTTAGAAAATTCAGATAAGACTCTACAGATGATGCAGCCAATTACTTAACTCATTGACACTTGATGCCAAAGAAGCTATAATCACGGGTTCACTCTTAGTATCCACGGATCACTTAGCTTTGTCTAAAGAGAGGCCAAATATCAATATCTTATGCTGATGCCATCCAGTTCTCTTACAAAGGTGCAGTTTTATTCATAAAGCAGACTAGATAATTGACAGAAAAGTCTCTGATAACTTGACACCTTCCTGTAAAGATAACGATAAAGCACAAAAGGATGGCTACATAGGTTCTAGCTGTATCTAAACAAATTCTGTTTCCAACTGTGGCATCAATGGGTATTTTGTTCCTCCATGACATAGTCACAATCCTTACCATAAACCCTTGGGAACTGATGTGTTTTAAAGTAACTGTTCTGTAAGTTTTGGAGTTAATAACATGCACACACTGTATATTTTGTAATGGCCCCAGAATGCTCTTGTAATAAAACATTTTATTTCCAAGGTAAAATATATAAATATTCACTTTAAATTGGATAAATGCTATAAATAGCTTCAGGTTTGTTTAGCATGGGTTTTGCTGCTAAATGAGTTATGCCAAACCTAGATAAAAACTTGTTTTTAAGAGATTTTTAGATTTGGGATTACAAACAAGGGGTCATGGATTTCTATCCGTGTACTTTTCCAAACCATTCAAAACTGAATTTATAGTCTCAATTCTTACTAACTCACTGGGAAATTTGTCCCATACATTACTGGCCTAAAACATATTCCTTTCACACTTAAAATGTTACCTCTGGTCATTGTCCCCATTGATTTGCTCACCATATTCCTGGTGACTTTGTGGTTTTATTATTTCTGGTTATGGTAAGCTCTTGGCTTAGTTTCCTAAGAGGTTCAGTTTCCTCTTTTAGAAAATTGTACTTGGTCTTCTGCCTGGCACATAGTGCTTGCATCATTCAGCAAGCTTCTTTTGAAACTGTAAGCAAGAGAAGCTGATTCTGACTTAAGCAAAAGGGAGTTTATTGGGAGCACAGTCAGCTCTCCTTATTCATGACTTCTGTATCCATGGATTCAATAAAAAAAATATTTGACAAAAACTCCAAAAAATAAATCTTGAATTTGCCAGGTGCCTGCAGCTATTTACATAACGTTTATACTGTATTTATACCCATTTACGTGGCACTTCATTGTCTTAGGTATTATAAATAATCTAGAGATGAATTAAACTGTAGAAGAGGCTGTGCATAGGTTATATGCAAATACTATGCCAATTTTTACAGATTTTGGTATCTGTAGGGTTCCTGGAGCCAACCCCACCCTCAGATACCAAGGGATGTGTAATTAAAAGAACAGCTGAGGAACCAGGCTTAGAAATGGCAAGGATAAGAAAAGCTTTGGGATTGAAATTAGAGATATTTTACCTTGAGTTAGTTCCACCTTTTAAAATTCGGAGTCACTTTGCTGAAGATCAAGCCCCAGGCAAGTCTGAGGGGCTGACTATGACTCAGGTGCCCACCACTTGGCTACATGACAGCCTGACATGTTGATTGACACTGCCACCAAGCCCGAAGCCTGAGCACGGGGAGGGAGTCACTCCCGCACAGGAACTGGGGCTGCTTGTTACAAGAAAACTGCAAATGCACTGTGACAGCAAACAAAACAAACCAAAGGGAAGTCTTCTGTTGATTTCAAAATACCTTCAGAGTGTTAATTCCTGGCTTTTTGCTGCTGCTAAGTCGCTTCAGTCGTGTCCAACTCTGTGCGACCCCATAGACGGCAGCCCACCAGGCTCCCCCGTCCCTGGGATTCTCCAGGCAAGAACACTGGAGTGGGTTGCCATTTCCTTCTCCAATTCATGAAAAGTGAAAAGTGAAAGTCAAGTCGCTCAGTCATGTCTGACCCTCAGCGACCCCATGGACTGCAGCTTACCAGGCTCCTCCGTCCATGGGACTCTTCAAGCAAGAGTACTGGAGTGGGGTGCCGTTGCCCTCTCTGCCTGGCTTTTTTGGGGTATGCAAAGTCCTCTTTTTTTAGGCTGTGCTCCTACAAAACCTATTTCAGCCTCACGCACAGATTAGTTGTTTCCTCCACACTTTTCTCAGCACAGGCGCTGGAGACACTTGCTCATTAGATTTTATTTTCTCTCTTTACAATTCATGAGTTATCTTCAAAGTGATCTTTTCACAAGGAGTATTTGTAGCCAAGGCAACACTGACAGAAGGAAGCTTAATGATAGAAACCACCTCATTAATAAGAAATGCTAATACTTCACCTGAAATCTACCTGGGAATAAGAAGCATGTATCACACGGATCAAGAATCAAGAAAACGAAGAAGGCAAATGAATATGCCTTTTCCTCCCTCATTTACTGCTTAAGCTGTGTATACCTGTGGCAGATTCATGTTGATGTATGGCAAAACCAATACAATACTGTAAAGTAATTAACCTCCAATTAAAATAAATAAATTTATATGTAAAAAAGAATATTATTAAACGCCTTAAGCCCCATGTTTCTTTAAGTGGCTTTTTAGACGGCAAACAATTCTACAAGTAGGCACTGATCTGTGCCCATCATCTGAGAGTGAGTTGATAACACCCGCTTCTTACCTGGTATTCATACTCTGTAAAAGGCAGTAATTCGACATCCATAAAAGAGCTTGAGCTTCCATTATAGGCTAGCACTAGTTTTGACTTTTCAGGCTGAGTTGCTATTTGTCTTCTGTACAATTCATAATATAAAACTTTTCCATTTGGTTGGAGGGGTCCTGTCCACAGAAGGGAAATGGTGGGCTGGAACCCCCCTGGAGCCATCTGCACCTCTAGATGGGGAGGGGGTTGCTGCCGCGGTGCAACCTCCAGGGTCTCTATGGACGTCCAGTCACTTGACACACAGCCCAGCCTGGTGCAGGCTTGGATTCGAACTTCGTACCTTCAGGACACAAGGCAGAAATGACCCATTATTGGCAAAATCTATTTTCATGGGAAGAATCTTTAAAAGACCAGGTATTTTCTGGCGGGGTTGGGGGGAAGACAGATACCTATATATATATGCTTATCTATAATGAGCCCTTTTCAAAGTCAACAAAGTCATGTTTCTATGGAAATTTTAGAACATTTTCAAGCCTCTTGGCTTTCCAAACTAAAGCAAAGATCCTCATCTGTCTGGAAAGGGTGGCCACAATTCTTCCCTAAACAGGAACACACGGAATCAATACACTTTCAAGATACTTTTCAGGAAAATTCTGGGACTCTGTAGAATTACTTACTACAGGGAGGAAGAACACAGATCCGGAGAATTTGAACGCATTTTCAGCAACCCTGGGCTCCTCCTCCTTTTGCAGTTGGAGCTAAATGATTCCCCAGGAACAATCCCAGGTCAGGAAAGAACGTCATGGAGTAAAGGTCTCCGTGGTAATAAATCCCCTCACCTGATACCCAACATCTTAGAACAGGCTCCCTTACACCACACAGAGACCTTTTGGGGCCAAAGTTAACCCAGCTACACACCAGATTATCAATCACAGAGACACCTTATCACCATCTAGTTAAACTCAACCAATCAATTATGTTTTGCCTCAGAGCTGGTCTCCTGCCACTGGGAAAGGTCTATTTACATATCAGGGACTTTTCCCTTTCAACAAAAGGAGCTTTTGTTAGTGTTAAGTGCCTGCGGTTGCAAATAAGTGCTTTCCCCCTTTTTTCCATGCCCAGCGGACTTTATGACACCCCTAATTTCCCCTCAAGCCCCAGCCACCTTCCTTTCTCCCTTTATTTATTTTAGCTTCTGGCCATTCCCTCTTCTATTTCCTACTTTACCTCCTCCAGACAATCCCCGCCTTCTGTTCACTTTCTTGCTCTTTCTGTTCCCCTCCCCTCTTCTTAATTACAGTTTTCTCTCCCTTTGGGGAATCTGTTGCTTCCCTTTTCTGCTCCCCGTCCCTTCCCCTCCTCCCATGCCCATCTCCACCATGATAGGCTGCCAGTTTACTGGTGAACAAATCACAGCTGTGAATAGTGCATCAGACTTCTAAGTGATTCTGAGAATCAGTTTTGATTTCTCACATATGGAAATATTTGCTTTCTGGATTATTTGTGGGGATTAAAAAAGGCTGGGTCAGATTCTTTCTGCTTCTTAGTTCCTAGGATCCTTCTTCCTACTGACCAGCTGGGGGTACCCCAAGGAGGACACACTAATTTGCAGTATTCATTAAATGTTAATCTGCTGGGAAAACCCCAAATGATATAAATCCCAAATTCATATAGAAGTGATATTTTGCTTTTATTTTTGGTGTATAATGTGATGTTCTCACTGTTTACATTCTATATAAAATTATTATAAAATATTGGCAACATTCCCTGCACTGTTCATTACATCCATTTAGCTTCTTTATTTTATACCTAGTAGTTTACACCTCTTAATCCCTCTTTCATCTATCTTGCCCATCCCTTACCCCCCTCCTCATTGGAAACACTAGTTTCTTCTCTTGTTTCTGGTTTGTTACATTTGTTCGCTTGTTTTTTCAGATTCCACATGTAAGTGAAATCATACAACATTTGTCTTCCTGTGTGCCTTATTTCAACTAAACGTAATACCCTCCAGGTCTACCCATATTATTGCAAATGACTACATTTTTCTGCTTATGGCTGAGTAATATTCCACTGATATTTTAAGTCATTTATGTCACTTACATCTTCAGTTACAGTGGATAGTCAAGGGACATCTCTCATTGTCTTAAATGCCTAAGTGTCTCAGAAAAATAAGATTTTCTTTTTTTCAGGCTGGGTAAAGTACTCTTCTCACATCTGGAAATTTTTTTTTCCCCCTTAGAAATATTTTTTAGTAAGAGTTTCAAAGGGGAGCAAATTGATATGATCTTTAAAATGTGCAGGTACTGGTCATGTAAAGAGGACGCCAAGATAAAATGTATAGTTCTGCAGCTAGATGCACACTTTTCATACCCTGCATCAGAGTAAGATAAAAGCCAGCTCACAGAGCATGCGGATTAGCTACGGAAGATACCTGTGGAAGTTTTAATTACTGTTTAATATTTAATGTGACCCTAAATAATTGTCATGAGGAGATGCACAGGACTGCAAATGTTTCATTTCAACAGCACTATTTATCAGAGATAATTGTAGGAGAGATCTAATCTGCATATCAGTAGATTATAATAATAGCTGAATTTTACAAATGGTAGTTGGAAATCAACACTTTTCTAGCCTTTAATTTTTTTAAGTGGTTCTGTTCATTTTACTAAATTTTAAGCATAAAATGTTTTTTATTACTCTTCTTGCTGGGGATTCATGTTACCTAAAATATGATGGGGGAAAAAGTCAAGCAATTCTTTAAGCTATGGGAAGAGCACTGGTGGCCAGATTCCTTTGTGTGGAAAGTAACACACAGCCGTGCTCATCAGAGAGTCCAGAGGGGACCACTGACAAAACGTGAGCAGGCAAAGTGTCACTGTCTCAAGAAACTATGGGATCAGAGCTGAGGGGATCCTAAGGAGCTACAGAAATAGTCAGAGGAGCCTCATCATTCCTGGAAGATGTGTTGGATTCAATAAGGAGTGCTCTCTCCAGAACAAATTTTGGATCAGTCCAACCCTGGCTGGCAACAGCTCTCATTGCCTGCTAGTCGTTTTATTGTTTAAAATAATACCTCTTTTTCCTCGGAGCCTAGGTCAGATAACCCCACTGGTGTTCTTAGAACTGCCCGGGGGCTGGCATGTTTTCAGCGGGGACTAGACTCAGGGAAGTGATGGCTTCTCTCCGCTACTTAGTTCCAGACATTGTGATGAATTGCAGACATTTCTAAACAGCTGACTCTCAAAATGTCACCTGCAAGACTTTTGCTCTCCAGAAGTTATGCAAGCAGCTTTGGGCTGAATAAGGATGTTGTTAGTCTACTTGGATGGTTCAATGGATGAGGGGTTGGGGGACATCACACATTTTGCTCTTGGTCTTCACTGGAACTGATCAAGGGTTCATGTAATAGAAAGAGACAGTGGCTTGTTCTCAGTAAACCCAGAGTCAGTTACTTACCTGTGAAATGGTTTCAACTGGTTTACCATGAACGACTGTGGACCAAAGGAATTATGAGTTGTGTTTATGTGTATGATTTTTGTTTCTCTTTCAAACAGCTCCCGGATGAAGAGGGTATAGTTGACAATATGACCATTTGTCCTTACTGGAGGGTCCCAGGTCACTAAGATCTCCTGAGGGCCCTTGGCCAACAATCTTGGAGGTTCCATCCCTGAAGGTGCTGAGGGGCTGGTTCGATCTTTGACAAGTGGACTCAAAACACCCCCTTGGCTGTTGTTGGCCATCACCGTATAGCCATACTCCACACCTGGGGTGAGAGTAAAGTCATGATACCGAGTTTCCAGGCCGGTGTACACAATTGTTCCATCCCTCCTCAGCTCATAGCTTCTGATCCGGCCATTTGGGATTCTGGGCAGTTTCCAGGTGATTTCTATGGATTCTGAGCCTGTAACTTGCAGTTTTGGAGGGTCCATGTTCTGTGGTGGGGCCTCCATTGTCCAGGCAGACTCTGGCACGCTCGCCATGCAGCCTCCCTTGGTACACGCCACCAGGGAGAAATTATACTGCGTATAAGGCTGCAGGTGGGAAACCAACAGAGTCAGGTTCTGCCCAGCGAGATACTCTTTACCATCCAACCTGAGTAAATACTGAGTGATCTCTCCATTCTGAATCGATGGCGGGGACCAAGATACATTTATCTGAGTGGCACTGATGGTCCTCAGAGCTGGAGGGTGGACCCCTGCAGGGGCAGCCTCAAGGGTTGTGATGCTGGTGGTCGTGCTGGCAGAGCAGCCCCCACTGGTACAGGCTGTGACCCCATAGCTGTACGTGGAGAAAGGCAGCAGCTTCTCATCTGTGTAATTGAAAGTCACAGCATCAAAGCTGAAAGGATAGAGCACTCCATTTCTCTGCAGCCTGTAGGACTGGATGATGCCATTAGGCTGTTCTGGAGGGACCCAGGCAATCAGCACTCTGGGAGGATTCACAGATACCTGGGCTACCTCAGGTGGACAGAGGCCATCCGGAGGTGCCTGCCTGGTCCTCACCCCACTCCAAGAGCTGCAGGTGTGGCCAGCTGAGTTCCAAGTGTGGACTTTGTATTCACACTGCATCCATGGCTGCAGACCGGTGTCATTATATATAAATGTATTCCTCTCAGTATTAGATTCTATGAAAACAATTTTCTCATCAGCCTGGATTGTCTGATTCCCCCAAGCTTTTCCCTCGAAGCATCTGCGAATCACTTCATAGCGAATTATCTTTCCATTGGGTTTAATGGGCTCCGACCAGCTCAGCTCAACACTGGTGGAGCCCACCGACTGGATGGTGGGAGCCGGCTGAGAGTGGGGGGCGGCTTCCTCCGTCCAGAGAGGCTGGGGTGCCGAGTGTGCACAGCCCGCCCTGGTGCAGGCCTCCAGGGTCAGGGTGTAGAGTGTGAAGGGGTCCAAGCGTCGGAAGAGAAACTGACGATTCAGGCCAGTGTACTCCAGGACGTCCTCACTGAAGACATTGTATGTCTGCAGGAAGATGGAAAATAAAGCATACAGTTTCTTGGTGTCGTTATTTTGTTACTTTTAACTTCTTCTTTCTCCTATTCCTCATCTTGATGACCCTAACCCAGAAGAAGCATTCTGATATTAATTTGAGGAATGGGATCTTTGCTCTCCTTTTTTTAAGTTGAGTGTCATGTAATCAGTCAGCTCAATTGTGTCCGACTCTGTGTGTGTCATGTAAGCATATATCTAAAAGCTAAGAGTTACTGAACCTGATTCTTTGACTTAAAGAGTGCTCATGGGGTTTCCTCCTATTTTTATCTTTTTTTTTTAGAAGTGGGGATTAGTATTCCAATTCACTATTTTATAAATATTAAGTGCTTCTGATTTCATCCCGAGTAGGCTAATAGGGCATATCCACATTGTCTATCTCCTACAGTATTTATTGGAAAATGGATTATAATGCTTAATCATTGGTACTAGAGTGCCATGGCGGAAAATTTATCAATGTGTCTGTGTATAGGCACACATGTATGTGCCGAGGTACACATATATGTTATACATGCGTAGCAAAACATGGAGACAAGGAATGGAAAAAACCACCCTATGGTCTCTCACCAGTTGTGGAAAAATTGGTGGCTGCTTTGGAGCAAAATATTCTTTTGTTCTGGGGAAAACCATCCGAAAACTCATGACGCAAATGTAGAGCACGTTTCCAACATCTACTACTCACTGTTCTTTGGGGAAGAGGAGAAGCAACCTAACTTGTTGTAGATGTTCTTGAATGATGGTTTCCCACCCTTTCATACTTCAGTACATCTGAGAGACAGGAGATACTCCTGTACATGGTTGTGACACTTTAATGGAGCATCTTAAAATGAGATGGATACATATACAAGTCCCTTGGGAGGCATATCTTCCCACAGGTTGTTCCTATGGAAGCTTGACTTAGACTGGGTTGTTGATGTACTTTAACATTATTTAAGATTAAATAACCTAGACTTGGAAATCTTCTTGTTGGACTATTGTATTTTGATGTGATTTTCTTGTTGGGGTCTCAAGGCAAGATCACCCTCCTAAGGGAAGGGGTATAGAGTATTTTCTGGAGGGAATACAGATTACATAATCAATTTGAAAGCCTCAATGATTCTCTGTCCCCTCACATCCCATATTCACCTGGCAAATTTCTCAGTTCAGTTCAGTCATTCAGTTGTGTCCGACTCTTCGCAACCCCATGGACTGCAGCATGCCAGGCTTCCCTGTCCATCACCAGCTCCCAGAGTTTGCTCAGACTCATGTCCATTGAGTCAGTGATGCCATCCAACCATCTCATCCTCCGTTGTCCCCTTCTCCTCCTGCCTTCAATCTTTCCCACCATCAGGGTCTTTTCAGTGAATCAGTTCTTCGCATCAGGTGGCCAAAGTATTGGAGTTTCAGCTTCAGCAACAGTCTTTCCAATGAATATTCAGGACTGATTTCCTTTAGGATGGACTGGTTGGATCTGCTTGCAGTCCAGGGGACTCTCAAGAGTCTTCTCCAGCCCCACAGTTCAAAAGCAACAATTCTTCAGCACTCAGCTTTCTTTATGGTCCAACTCTCACAGCCATATATGACTACTGGAAAAACCATAGCTTTTCCTAGACAGAACTTTGTTGGCAAAGTGATGTCTCTGCTTTTTAATATGCTGTCTAGGTTGGTCATGGCTTTTCTTCCAAGGAGCAAATGTCTTTTAATTTCATGGCTGCAGTTACCATCTGAAGCAAATTTCTAATTAATGCTAAATTCATTTTTCCCTCTCAAACTTAGCTTCCAACTGAGTTTGAACAAAAACAGTCAAATATATTGACTGGAGCCCTGAATATGCATTGGAAGGATTGGTGCTCAAGCTGAAGCTCCAATACTTTGGTCACCTGATGTGAAGAGCCATCTCATTGGAAAATACCATTATGCTGGGAAAGATTGAGGGCAGGAGGAGAAGGGGGCAACAGAAGATGAGATGGTTGGATGGCATCATCGATTCAATGGACGTGAGTTTGAGCAAACTCTGGGAGGCAGTGAATGACAGGGAAGCCTGGTGTGCTGCAGTCCATGGGGTGGCAAAGAAATGGACATGACTTAGTGACTGAACAACAACAACAACAACATATTGACTGGTCTCATTTGAAACTTATTACTATAAGTTATGACTTATTATATTATATTAACTATTATTACTATAGTTATTACTATAAGTTTTAAATTGATGATCACCAACTATAAAACCATATGCTTACTCTCTCATTCTCAAAAGTGATTATTTCATGTCTCTCCTTTCCCTACTAATGGTCAACATCTCCTGTTGTTGACATGACCACATGTTTGACTGAGGAAACTAGAGGCAGTCAGAAAGGAATGTTCTCCCATTATATTTTATCACCACCATATGCATGTGAATCTAGACATACACTATTTGCCTCCCTTCCTTTTGTTATGGATAAAGTATTTCTGCCCCCACAAAGACCACCTGGGCCCTGGATCCCATGCTCTCCTCCTTCATATAGATTTCACTCTCACAATTACTCTCATTATTTCTTGCATCACTGGTTTATCTCCCTCTACTGAGTTACTTCCATTAGCGTTTAAATGTACTCTAGTATCTTTCATTGATTTTTGACGAAAATTTCTTGACGCCATAGTCCCCTGGCTCATGCTCCATTTCTCTGCTTTTCTTTCCATCTACACTTCTTTGAGGAGTTGCTATCCTATTTCCTCAAAACATCCCGATCAGGTTTCCCATTTTACCACTTGATTTTCTTGTCAAGATCACAATGACCTCTTGGTTTCCAAATATAGGGTCATATCTCTGCCCTCTTTTACTTATCTTTCTATACCATTTGGCACATTTTCTCTTCCCTTTTGGAATATCCCACTCGTCTATTTTTCCTCCCTCACTTGCCTTGCCAGATCCTCTCCTTTCTCTTGACCTCCAAATTTTTGTTGACCTCCAAATTTTTGTATTCCCCAGGGCTTGATTCCAGGCTCTCTTCATCTCCAGTTATAGTCTCTCCATAGCTGATCTGCTCTAGGACTTTGGGTTTGAACATTACCCATCTGCTCATGAATTCCAAATATATATATCTTCATGAAGCACTCTTGAGAGAGTTCTAGACTTGTACCTCCACGTGCCTACTTGTCTCCTTAGACCTGCACATCTTCCAGCCTTACCTTTCTGGTTACTGACTCAAGAAGTCATTCAGAAATATTCCTTTTTCTTCACATGTCACATTTAGCCCATTAACAAATATCATCATCTCTACTTTCTCAGTGCATTCTCAATCCACCCACATTTCTCTGCCTTCACAACTTCCACTGGGATTCAACCCACAGTCAGTTCCACCCTGAATTCTTAACAGACTCCAACCACCACTGGTCTTATAGCCCACTTTCTACCTAGAAGCCAGAGTGATTTAAAAAAATATAAATTTGATTGGGCTATTCTTTTGCCTAAACACTTCCATAATTTTTCACTGTACTCAGAATAAATTCTAAGCTCCTGATCACAGACCACAAGATTGTGCACCATCCACTCCCTACTGATCCCTTAAGTCTCTTCTACTGTCATCTTTCTATCCCCTCACTCACCTCCCCCAGCCATTGTTTCAACCACACTGGCTTTCTTTCACTGATGTGAAGACACCAAGTGCATCTCTGGCTTCAGGTCCTGCATTTACTGGTTCTCACATCTTCACATGACTGCCTCTGTCTTATCATTCAGGGCTCAGCTCAAATGTCAACTCAGTTCAAATGATCATCCATTCTAAAGACTGAGCAGGAATTATTACATTATTCTGTTTAACTCACTAGTTCTGTTCACCACTCTCTGAAGATCTCTGGTCTATCTGTGTACTAGCTTTTTGTTTGACACACACATACACACACGTAAGGTCTGTAATAGGAGGGACCGTGCCTGTCTTGTTCACTCTTGAATAATTGCCTGGCATTTAGTAGAACCTCAATAAATATTTGGCAAAATGCAAATGCAGGTATAAGGAGTAGATATTTTTATTGTCAATCATTCTAGGAAAAGGCAGACGCTGGGACAGGAAGCAAATACTCGTAATCAAGGGTGCCTTGATGGATGTGAGAAAAGAAACTCTTCTTTCTGCTGGGAACCTTAGCGCTGTGGCTTGGATTGCAAAGCCATGATTCCTAAGGCTCAGGCCTCCTGTCCTAGAGTTGGTGAAGTCTGGCTGTGTCACACACTGGGGGCTGGGAGAAAGCAGTTGCTTGTGCTGCCTGCAGTAGGCCTGGAGGTGGGCAGAGAAGCAGCCAGCACACCAGGTGGCGAGGCAGCCTTCAGGGAGGCCCATGAGAGCAGGCCTGGGCTGCGAGCTCTAGTTATGGCTTTAAGTCACTCCCGTAGGTAATTTCCTGCTGGCATCCTCCTCGTGGGGGTTTCAGGGAAGCTTTACTCAAAGGCAAAGCTAAGTCTCAGCTGTTCTCTATGGATTTAGTGGGGAAGTCTTTACCACCTTGAGAGACAGTGGTCAAGGAGAGGCAAAGTGTCTATGAGAGGTGTAGCGGATGGAAATTCTGCAGCCCCAGCCTATACAAGGCAGTTGGTGAGGGCCTGAGTAGTTGTCCAGGGCCAGAGAAGACTATGGGCTGAGGCAGTAATAAGTGGACAGCTGAGTTGCCACTACCACTGTGGAAGAAAATCAGAAGGGAGATGAGGCTGTTTCTCATGTGGGTGATGCTTCAAAGCATCCTAACTTGGGTAATAGTGGAAATGCAACCTCCTTTGGGCTCACAGACTGGTGAAGCCTGACTTATATGTGACATTAACAAGACTGCATCTCCTGGCCACACAGAGACATTGAGGACTTAGCAGGCATGTGGGGCTTCCTGTTCCCTGCTGAGTGAGCTCCATTCAAAGTGCATATTAGAGAAAGCTTGAGCAAAGGGCTGGGCAGGACCATTCAGGACGTAGTAGGAACACAGTCATGTGGAGTTCAGTTCTGGTGTGACTTACTAGCTTCAAATCCCAGTTTGATCATCGCAATGCTATTTAGCCTTGGACAATGATTTAGCCTTTATGTGCCTGGTGAGATTTAATGATACCTATCGCGTAGGGCTGATGTGAGGATTAAATGAGATAATCCACGGAGAGTACTTAGCCAGTGTTGGGTTCACAGGAAGCAGGACACATGTGAGCTAGTTTTCTCTGATCTATGATTAAGCGCCTGGAGGAGCTATCGGGAAGAATTAACCAGACTGTGAAGGGAGTGTTCCCACAGTAACCTGATGGCATGTCAGGGCTCATCTATTTATCTGGAGAACACCAAACATGACCACATATCCAGGGTAGACTTTACCTTAATCACACCATTGGTTCTCGCAGGCTCCGACCACTGCAGCAGCAATGCCCGCCCACTCTCTTTCTGCTCCACTGTGAAGTTGCTCAGCCCACTAGGGGAAGATTCGAGGGTCTGAACCAGAGTCCAGGGGCTTGAAACTTCTCCTGCCTGGTTTGTGGCCACAACACCGACGTGATACGTGGTGAAGGGTTCCAAACCAAACAGGTGGGCTTGATAGCTGGTTCCCTGGAAGAAAATGAACAGGTTAGTCTCCTTTTGAAAAATTGCTACCAGTGGCTAGAAGGTCATTCTCTGGACAAGGTATCTCACCACTGGCAGCACAAATAGCACAGCAGAGCTTTGAATTATTAAGAAAACAATATGGTGTTTTCTTGTTCTTCACACGCTAAATGTATTACCTAATGTTGTGTGATTTCATACATACACACCTCGTATCAGATGGGATCTTTGCTTTTCCAGAGCTTGCAACCCAAGGGATGTGATATATAATTACAACAATACAAAAATCTAAGATGTTTCAGGTCAGTGTCACATCCAGCTTATGATGGAAACCAGTGGTACCAAGGTGCCTGGCAGGGAATGGGATAATCTTAGGGGTCTAGAAATTGAACCACAGCAACCCTAATTCTCTCTCTTTAAACCCCAAAACTATTTATTTATATAGAAAACTCTCCCCATCTCTCCAGTATCCTCTTTCATTCTCTTGGTGTGCATATACATTTTACAAAGGCAATAAAATAAACACAAGAAAACCACCACCAGCTGAACTATAAATGCACAAACATCCAGAGAGCAGTCTACTATTAATATCAGTGTGAAAATCTCACTTGTTAAAAACATGCTAACTATTACATTTACCAAAAATAATTGTTAGCTAGGTTTTGAGTGTTTGGTTTTTGTTCATTTAAAATTAAAAAAAAGAAGGATAGCACAATGAGTTATCCTCTGCTTGGAGACCAGCATTTACCATATTTTGCTTAATTAAACTGCCAAGAATCCTAAGGTGCTGTTTTCTTAGGATTGGGCTGGATGGAAAGACCTGCTTACAGACAGAAATTATGTCTGCAAGTGACCTGTAATGTGTGTATAGGTAAACACACACCCACAGACTCTTTCTGTTGTGTACCTATTGGGTGTGGATTATCACAAGGAACTTTTTACTGGTTTAGTAGGATATTTACACTTAATGGTGCATGAGGTCAGCTTTGGTTTATTTGATGCTTAAATGTGACAGATAGTCTCCAATTGTCTTGTCTTGGTGGGCACAGGAGATGAAGAAGAGGAAGTTATTTCTGAGAGTAGGTTCCAGAGAGAACCAAAGTCATGTGTATGGAAATTCTTTCGGAGGGCATCCAAATAACATTTTGAATAGAATCTAGAATAATTCTGAAACAAATCCAACTGAACCACTTTTCAGAAAAAAACCTGGTCAGACAAAATCAAAACACTGTAGAAATGATTTTTGACACCATTTCCCCACATCCTTGGTGACAAGTTTTGTAAGTTTGTATGAGTTAATGTTTATTATGTGTTGAACACAAGCAGAGGAAATATAATTTCCTTTACTTATCAAAAACTTGTAAAGTCAATTTTCCTGTTTCAATAAGGTCCTATTATGATATTACACGCTAACCTCTTGAAATCTTTTAATATTTAAACATTTGCTAAGCGACCAGACTCTGAAACAAATTTTACAGAAATACTAATTTCTCTTTTTTGAAATATTAAAAGTTAGATCATAAATATTTAAAACTTATTTCTCCAACAACATTGGATTGGCCTTTTAGATAAATATAGCACAGAACTAGAATGACCATAATGAATATTAAAGCTGAAGATGCTACAAGTCCCGATTACAAACATTCTTTTCTGATAAATGATTCCTTTTCTGTGGAAATAGGGCAAACATGGGCAAGATTAATAATGCAAAAAAGAACAATTCTTTGTTCAGAATATTCGGTAATAGATGCCAAAAAAGCATCAGCTCCAAAGCAAATAGTAATCACCTCTAACAGATTATATATATATAAAAAAAGGTAGGCTGCTGGGGGACATTTAGAGATCCTTTTGTCATAAGAAACATGAAAAGCATGTGGGCTATAAAGCAAAAACATATGTATATTGTCAATAGCAGCACCTGCTCAATTACAGTTTATTTCAGAGCTGAGAATTCCGTTCAGCCCCTAGATGGCAATACTATCAAACACTTTTGGTACCAAGAGTGCTCAATGATTAACAACCGACGTTCAGTCATCCAACACACTCCAGGCAACCATTTAAAAAATAACAAAACTGATTTCATTATAGATTCTTTTAATAAACATTTATAGCCAGATCCTTAAAAGCAGAAGTACTGAAAACGCTCTGGCCTCAAAACCTTCACTATCTAATGTGGAAATATGACCTGCAGGTCTGAGCTGAAGTTCATGCATGCCTGACACAGAAATTTTTATATGTAGACTCCTACAAAAGGTGATTACAGTGGTTGTTTTGCTTAATTTGATCTATATACCTTCTTAAAAAATAGAATCACATATCATAAACATAAAGGAAACAGGAAGGAGAATTTTTATATCATAAATTTATACTGATGACAAATTCCTGTATTATGTTAACTTGTTATTTCCGCAAAGTTACAACACACACACACATGCTTTAAATAAACCTCAGTGGCAGACCCACTTTTTCTCAGTACTTAGTAAAGTTTATATAAAAAATAAAGAAAACTTAAAAATAGCAGGACAATTCTTATAAATTTATCCTGTGGTAATAACCAAATCTCAATACCAACAGACATTTCAGGAAATCATTTATGTCATTCTTCCCTGAATGGATTTCTAACCTCAGAGTTCCCTAGTTTGGAATCTTACTATAAAATCTGGGCACTATAAAATCTCTGTAGGTTGGGTTGTGTCTTGCCTGTTTAGTTAGTTACTTGTGATTTTTCTTAAATCCAGAATATTTGCTAGAGCCCTGTGGATCTTATATGCTTGGGGTTCCTTTCCTTACTTTGGGAAAAGTCCTTATTAAAAACCATCTTCCTTACTTCTTCTCCTCTGCTGCTCCTTTCCTCCTTCCCTCTGGAAATAATCTTAATTCAGGCTCTTCCTTTTTTCTCTCCATTTTTGTCATTTTATGTCCCTTTCCAGTCCTACTGATTTTTTTTTTTTTTAAGACATACATGTTTTTGTCACTCCTGACCTCTGGGCTACCAACTTATACCTGCTTCCCTTTTGTTTTTGTCCAGCCCATGTTGACATCCACATAATGTACCTATTTTTAAAAATTCTAGAAGTGTCTTAACCACTTCCATTAGGCAGCAGATGAAAAGAATGACTCAGTAAAGGAAAGCAGAAATAACCTGTTCTCTGCAACCTAATACTTTCCATGAGACTTAACGCTTTTCGTTCTTAATCTGATAGGCATGAGAGTCAGCATCTGGATGGGTTTCCCTGATGGCTCAGCAGTAAAGAATCTGCCTGCCACTGCAGGAGAGGGGGTTCAATCCCTGGCTCAGAAAGATCCCCTGGAAAAGGAAATGGCAACCCACTGCAGTATTCTTGCCTGGGAAATCCCGTGGACAGAGGAGCCTGGCGGGCTACAGTCCACGGGGTCACAGAGTAGGCAGATACGACTGAGCGACTAAGCAACAATAACAACAGCATCTGGGTACAAATCAGTGAGTCCTTTTATGAGACATAAGACGACTCTCTGGAACACTCTGCCAGTTGAGGTTCTGCGGGCAATTTGAACTACATTTTAACCTCTCAACTCTGCTCCTGGGGCACATGAAACTACTTGGAGTCTTCGCCAGCCTGACAATTTTACACCATCTCCTCTGATTATTTTTGATGACTTGAAGTGCCCCAAAGGTGGCCATGGGGTCAATAGGTTTATGTAGGTTGAAAATGATCAAAAATTACCATTGATCTGTAGCTGTCAATAAAAGGCTGCATGGGGAGACTCCCTGCACAAATGTTTAAACTGCATAAAGCAACCTAACTTAGTCATCTTTGAGTCTATTGATCTGATGATCCAGCAGTTTCCAGAGCCTTCCCTCTGGTCTTTAAGGTGCATTTTCATTGAACCCAGTTTCATTGGCCCTAAAGACTGTTTTTATTCTGCTCCTGGCAATGAACTAGAGCGGTGATGTCTGGGCTCTGCTGTCCTCATCAAGTTTTACGTGTGCTTATTATATTCTGGAAAGGGTTAATCTTCCTGCTAAGTCTAAGTCACTTCAGTCGTGTCTGACTCTTTGCAACCCTATGGACTATAGCACATCAGGCTCTTCTGTCCATGAGATTTTCCAGGCAAGAATACTGGAGTGGGTTGCCATGCCCTTCTCTAGGGGATCTTCCTGACCCAGGGATCGAACCTGTGTCTTTTACCTCCCCTGTGTTGGCAGGGGTCATTACCACTAGCACCACCTGGGAAGCCCAATCTTTCTGTTGACCTTAAACTTTATTCCCAGCCAATGAGGTTTCTTCTGCCTTTACCCTTTATCTTGGGCTCCTCATTTAAAGGGGTGACTTTTGGTTTATCAGTCTTTACCTGGTTGTAGGATATTTCCTTGCCTCCTTAATTCTCATGAATGTCAAGAGCCAGAGAATACATCATATCAAAAGTATGCTTTTTTTATTTTTTGTAGAGAGCTTCAGAGAAATCTAGATCTAAATATATTAACTCCTATAAGTATAAATATATTAACTTCAGTTGAACCACTTGGACACTGCTTCTCAGTTTTATCAAAAGTTATAGTTACCCTGTCATAATGATAAAATAAAGGAATGGTTATTGAGAAGCTTCTGGCTTAGTTACAACTGACGCATGAGAAATAGAAAAAGTTCTCATTTAGCAACACTTGAAATTCATGGCTTTGAGCAGAATACATCCAATCAACTGGATGACTTTTATACAGTTTAGTGCATTAAAAAATCAACACAAGATATTTTTCTAGATCTCTGAAAGCCAGATAATTTGAGTTGTTATCAGTCTATATTTCTTTCCGTTCATGAAGTTAATTTTTGAGTTCTTCAAAAGCTCATCAATATAATTTATATCTAGTACTTATTTTGTAAAAATCAAATCAGTCTTAATACAGAAATGATCTGTCTATCACCCATCACCAAATATCAGCCTTGAATGCTTATTCATGGTCATCTAAGCATGGACTTCCAAGACTGCAAAATGTTAATACAGTAAGAAAATTTCCACTGATTTCACACATCCATTGACATTATGGGTGCCATCTCTGCCTACAGATCTCTTGGTTGGTGGGATAAAGAAGACATTTTTTGATGACACATAAATACATGTAGAGTTGCTCCAGAATCTAAGATCAGCTCAGTTCAGTTCAGTCACTCAGTTGTGTCTGACTCTTTGTGACTCCATGGACTGCAGCATGCCAGGCTCCCCTGTCCATCACCAACTACCGGAGTTTGCTCAAACTCATGTCCATTGAGTTGGTGATGCCATCCAACCATCTCATCCTCTGTCATCCTCTTCTCCTGCCTTCAATCTTTCCCAGCATCAGGGTCTTTTCTAATGAGTCAGCTCTTTGCATCAGGTGGCCAAATTACTGGAGTTTCAGTGTCAGCATCAGTCCTTCTAATGAATATTCAGGATTGATCTCCTTTAGGATGGACTGGTTGGATCTCCTTGCAGTTCAAGGGACTCTCAAGACTCTTCTCCAACACCACAGTTCAAAAGCATCAATTCTTCAGCACTCAGCTTTCTTTATGGTCCAACTCTCACACCCATACATGACTACTGGAAAAACCAGAGCTTTGACCATACGAATCTTTGTTGACAAAGTAATGTCTCTCCTTTTTAATATGCTATCTAGGTTTGTCATAGCTTTTCTTCCAAGGAGCAGATAGACTGATAGTATAAGAAAGGTAGAAGAAAATACCCTTTAGGTCATGGTCTACTGTCACGCATGTGAACAGTGTGTTTCTTAGGTAGCATTGCTTAGTGGTATGACAGAGGTCCCAAAATGGTCAGTGGAAACAGTTAGCATTGTGGGCCAGGAGCTGCTTTCAATTCTTTCAGTGCTTTGGGGCATCTGGTACAAGACTACAAAGTGGTGTGGGGGATACAAGATGGATAGGACAGGCTTCTGATTCTTAGGAGCTTATAATCTAATAGAGCATGTCAACAATGCATACAGACACACACAAATCAGAGTGTGGTAAATGCTATAACTGAGTGCCAGGAAAATCAGGGAATTACTGAGGGGATACTTCTAGTTGGGAAAGGAGGAGGTAAGGCATTGGGGAAAACTTCATTGGCATCTGATATAAGACAAGAAAGATGTAAAGTTTGAGTAGATGAAATTGTGTGCAGGATTGGAGGAAAGAATAGAAGAAAAACTGCAGGATACGTTTGGAAAAGAGCTAAGAGTTGAATGAGCCAAAGAGTTGTGGATATAGGGCAATAGTGGGGATAAACTGTGGAAAATTCTAAAAGAGATGGGAATATCAGACCACCTGACCTGCCTCTTGAGAAATCTGTATGCAGGTCAGGAAGCAACAGTTAGAACTGGACATGGAACAACAGACTGGTTCCAAACAGGAAAAGGAGTATGTCAAGGCTGTATATTGTCACCCTGCTTATTTAACTTACATGCAGAGTACATCATGAGAAACGCTGGGCTGGAAGAAGCACAAGCTGGAATCAAGATTGCCAGGAGATATATCAATAACCTCAGATATGCAGATGACACCACACCACCCAGAAAGTGAAGAGGAACTAAAAAGCCTCTTGATGAAAATGAAAGAGGAGAGTGAAAAAGTTGGCTTAAAGCTCAACATTCAGAAAACAAAGATCATAGCACCTGGTCCCATCACTTCATGGGATATAGATGGGGAAACAGTGGAAACAGTGTCCTTCTTTATTTTTTCAGGCTCCAAAATCACTGCAGATGGTGATTGCAGCCATGAAATTAAAAGACGCTTACTCCTTGGAAGAAAAGTTATGACCAACCTAGATAGCATGATCGAAAGCAGAGACATTACTTTGCCGACTAAGGTCCTCTAGTCAAGGCTATGGTTTTTCCTGTGGTCATGTATGGATGTGAGAGTTGGACTGTGAAAGAGGCTGAGCGCCGAAGAATTGATGCTTTTGAACTGTGGTGTTGGAGAAGACTCTTGAGAGTCCCTTGGACTGCAAGGAGATCCAACCAGTCCATTCTGAAGGAGATCAGCCCTGGGACTTCTTTGGAAGGAATGATGCTAAAGCTGAACTCCAATACTTTGGCCACCTCATATGAAGAGTTGACTCATTGGAAAAGACTCTGATGCTGGGAGGGATTGGGGGCAGGAGGAGAAGGGGACGACAGAGGATGAGATGGCTGGATGGCATCACTGACTCGATGGACGTGAGTCTGAGTGAACTCCGGGAGTTGGTGCTGGACAGGAAGGCCTGGCATGCTGCGATTCATGGGGTGGCAAAGAGTCGGACATGACTGAGGGACTGAACTGAACTGAACTGAACTGAAGGCAGGGAAGAGGGTGGTATGAGTGGAAGGGATTGTGGAATGTCACTCTGAAGTTTTTGGACCATATTTCATAGGAAACAATCAGCAGTGTTAGATAAAATTTTAAGAAATAATTATAGTTACAAATAAGTAAAGAACTCTATCATTTGAAGGAATGATGGAAGAACTTTAACATTTTGCCCTGTCATAGTACAGGTCATGGTTAGTGGCTGGTAAAATAATAAATCTGTTTAGATGAAATAATTAATTTAATTATTATTCAGCAAAAATGTATAGATTTTTCTTATGTAGAAGGTAATAGAGTGCTTTCTTAGGAATTAGATTTTGCAGGAATATGGATGCAAAATTTATTTATTATACTAGAGTTTATTATACTAAGTGAAGTAAGTCAGCCAGGGAAAGACAAATATATTATATTGCTTATATGTGGAATATTAAAAAATGATACAAATAAACTCATAAAAAACATAGATAAACTTGAAGACATAGAAAATAAACTTATAGCTGTTAAAGTGGAAAGGGGGGACCAGGGAGATAAATTAGGAGTCTGTGATTATCAGATACAAACTACTATATATAAAATAAACAATAAGGGTAATTTAGGAGTTTGGATTAAAATGTACATACTAGTATATATAAAACAGATACACACCAAGGACCTACTGTATAGCACAGAAAACTCTACTTAATATTTTTAATAACCTATAAGGGAAAAGAATCTGAAAAGAACACACATACACCATATCTGAATCACTTTGCTGCACACCTGAAACTAACACGTTATAAATCAACTATACTTTAATTGAAAAAAAGAAAAAATAGGTATGCTATAAATAGTAAATTTACAATTGGAAACTAAATAATGTTGACATAAAAATGCTCATCATCACAGATAATATACATAAGCAATTATGGCAGCTATACAAAGAGGTCAAAGCCATTATTCCTCTATTGTGTATGATAACACCAAATGTGTGCCTTGTTCAGCTTATAATCTTAAGAGACAAAGTTTCTGCTCCTCTAAATTGAAACATGATAACCTTGGGAATAAGATTTTTTTTTTAATGTATTGAATGTTTGCTCCACTTCAAAATCTTTACACAGTGCTTGTAGTCCAGTTGGGGATTATGACAACTGGACTGAACTGAAGCCAATTATACTGTCTTGTGTTTTGACTTCCTGTCAGGATCGCATGTACCTGGGTCTGTGGTTTCTGTTGGTAGCAGGGACATGTCTGTCTTGAACCATCCATACCCTTATACCCTTTACATATCAAACAGCTAGAATCAACTGGAAAAGTTTAGGGATACTGCTGATTGCCACAAAGTAAAACGAAACTAATTCAAATGTATAAACAATAGGAATGAAAAGTGAAAAAGTTCCTCAGTCAAACGTCCAAGTATTTGGGACCCCATGAACTATACAGTCCATGGAATTCTCCAGGCAAGAATTCTGGAGTGAGTAGCTGTTCCCTTCTCCAAGGAACCTTCCCAACCCAGGGATCAAACCCAGGTCTCCTGCATTGCAGGCAGATTCATTACCAGCTGAGCCACCAGGGAAGTCCAAGAATACTGGAGTGGGTTCAGTTCAGTTCAGTCGCTTAGTCATGTCCGACTCTTTGCGACCCCATGAATCGCAGCACGCCAGGCCTCCCTGTCCAGCACCAACTCCCGGAGTTCACTCAGACTCACGTCCATCGAGTCAGTGATGCCATCCAGCCATCTCATCCTCTGTCGTCCCCTTCTCCTCCTGCCCCCAATCCCTCCCAGCATCAGAGTCTTTTCCAATGAGTCAACTCTTTGCATGAGGTGGCCAAAGTATTGGAGTTTCAGCTTCAGCACCAGTCCTTCCAAAGAACACCCAGGACTGATCTCCTTTAGGATGGGCTGGTTGGATCTCCTTGTAGTCCAAGGGACTCTCAAGAGTCTTCTCCAACACCACAGTTCAAAAGCATCAATTCTTCGGCGCTCAGCCTTCTTCACAGTCCAACTCTCACTTCCATACATGACCACTAGAAAAACCATAGCCTCAACTAGATGGACCTTAGTCGGCAAAGTAATGTCTCTGCTTTTGAATATGCTATCTAGGTTGGTCATAACTTTTCTTCCAAGGAGTAAGCGTCTTTTAATTTCATGGCTGCAATCACCATCTGCAGTGATTTTGGAGCCCAAAGAAATGAAGTCTGACACTGTTTCCACTGTTTCCCCATCTATTTCCCATGAAGTGATGGGACCGGATGCCATGATCTTCGTTTTCTGAATGTTGAGCTTTAAGCCAACTTTTTCACTCTCCACTTTCACTTTCATCAAGAGGCTTTTTAGTTCCTCTTCACTTTCTGCCATACCGTATCCCTTTTCCAGGAATCTTCCCAATCCAGAAATCAAACCAGGGTCTCCTGCATTGCTGGTGGATTCTGTACCAGCTGAGCTACCAGGGAATTCCTAGTTCTGGGTTCTAACTAATATCAGAGGGTTCAACTGGAAAGATTTCAAGAAAGTATAAATGCATATCCTCCCATTAAGTAATTGCTGACATGTATTGTTATATAATTGATTAGTCAGGAGTTTGTTATAAAAATTATAAATTTCAAATTTAAAATGTTTAGCTTAGAGTATTCATGTGTTAGTGCCGTGTAGTATACTTTTGTGTCCTTACTTTCACAAATATTTATGTTCAGAGAAGAAGAATGATATGTGAAAAACTAGGGGTGTGTGTTATATTTCTTTTATCTCATTGAAGTACATCATTCATTTTGTAATGAGGGGCCAGTGCAAAAAGAACATTCAGTTCACAAAGTTTTCTTTGTAGATGAATGGGCTCTATCCATTTAGCCTGTAAAGCAAAAGCTAGGGTTCTTACAAAGTGTACAATGGGACCCACACCTCAGGTACCATAAAAACACTGAGAGAGGAAAAGAACAGTTTGAAATGGCTCATTTTTCAAAAGAGAAGAGGGAAAAAAAATTGTGATAATTAAATTTTAAAGTGGCAAATCAGTCACACTAAATATTAAAAGCAGTCCTTCAGATCTATCCAAATTAAAAATGGGCATACTCAATGACCTGGCAATCTATTTTATAGTAAAAGGGTACTAAACTACATTGAACCAAATTTCATTCATTCCAGCCAGCCTTATATTTATTCAATCCTGGATTAAAAACATCTAGTGAAGGCTTCCTGTGTACTTGACACCCCCCTAAGTTCTGAGGACACAGCAGAAAACAAAAGAGATGAAACAGTACCCTCCTGAGTCTTATACTAAAATGAGAAAAAATGGGCCATCTATAAGCAAAAGGGAGAGACAGAGTCGAAAATTGTGGCAAATTATGAAGAGAATAAGTAGAGTGATGAACTAGTGTTTAGATTTAGGTGGTGGGGAGAGTGAGTCTTGGCTTAAAAAGGGTGGGTGAAAATCCTTGAAGACATTTCATTTAGAAACTTCTTTAGACTGCGGAAGAAACCATGTGAAGAACCAGGGGAGAAACTTTCAGGCAGAAGGATGAGCTTGGGAGTTTTGCTGACAGAGAGAAGCTAGTGTGAGTGAGGGTGTGAGTGAGAAAGGAGAACAGCCCAAGGTACAGTCAAAGTGATGAGCAGGTGCGAGACGGTGTGCATCTTTTAGGCCAAGAGTCAGAGCCTGATGCTAATTTCAATGGAAAATTACTGAAGGTCTTTTAGCAAGGGAGTGACACAATTTGATTTAGGTTTTAAAGAGATCATTCTTCCTTTAAAAAGCTAAAAATAGAGTCACCATATGATACAGCAATCCCACTCTTATACATATATCTGGAGAAAACTCTCATTCAAAAAGCTACACGCACGGGAATGTTCCTTGCAGTACTAGTCATAAAGGCCAAGACATGGACACCACCTAAATGTCCATCAATGAACGAGTGGATAAAGAAAATGAGATACATATATACAGTGGAATACTACACAGCATAAAAGGAATTAAATAATGCTATTTGCAGCAGCATGAGTGGGCCTAGAGATGATCACAGTAAGTGAAGTAAGCCAAAGACAAATATCATAGATCACTTATATGTGCAATCTAAAAAGTGATACAATTCAATTTACTTACAAAACAGAAATGGACTCACAGACATAGAAAACAAACTTTTGATTATCAAAGGAGAAAGGCATGAGGAATAAATTAGGAGTTTGAGATTAGCAGAAAAACTATATATAAAAAAGAGAAACAACAAGGGCCTTCTGTATAGTACAAGAAATTATACTCAATATTTTGATATAAACTATAATGGAAAATAATCTGAAAAAGAAGATATATATATATACACACACACATATTAACACACATATAAATAAATAAATATATACATAAAACTGAGTACTTTGCTGTACACCATAAGCTAAAATAACACTATAAATCAACTATACCTCAATAAAAAATGTGTGTGTGTGTTGGTCACTCAGTCATGTCTGACTCTTTGTGACCCCATGGACTGTAGCCTGCCAGGCTCCTCTGTTCATGGGATTCTCCAGGCAAGAGTACTGGAGTGGGTTGCCATTTCCTTCTCCAGGGGAATCTTCCTGATCCAGGGATTGAACCCAGGTCTCCCGCATTGTGGGCAGTCGCTTTACTGTCTGAGCCACCAGGGAAATTGTCATACCTAGTGTAAAAAGGACTTTACATGCATTATCTCATTTCACCTGCATGCCAAAGCTCTGAAAGTGGTAAGGAAACTGAGGCTTAGATAAGTAATTTGCCCAGAGTCACAGTGCTAACAAATGGCATGGTTATGTTTTATTTCTGTATTATTCTGAGTTCAAATGTCCTTGTCAACTGCACCCACAGTCCTAACGTTTTGGTCTTAGGACCCTTATTTTTTAAAAATAATAAGGATCCCTAAAAGCTTTAGTTTCTGTGCTTTATATATCCCAACATTTGCTATATAAAAAATTAAAACTGAGAAAATATTAAGAAGCATATACTCTACTAGCCAGCAGAGAGAAAACATCACTACATACTTGGAAAACTCCACTGTGCACTTTGAGGAGATGAGACTGAAAAAGACATATAATGTCCTCATATCAATTATTAAAATATTTTTGACCTAGTAGATTTCCTGAAAAAGTTTCTGGGACTCTAAGGGGTTCATGAACTACATTGTGGTACCGCTTAACTACATAATACTCTGCTTTAATTGACAGTACCAATTAAAGATTAATCAAAGATTTGTTTGAACTTTTATGCAGTGAAAGAAGGAGTCTTATACTTCTAACTTTTGATAGACACACTCATAATACTTGTGATTAAATATGAAATATCCATGTATACATAAGTCCTATTAGTAAAACTTTTAATTAGGGTTAAAGAGTCAAAAAATTATAACTGGACTGTATTTCAACTGCCTAATTTTATGGTTGAAACTAAAGTCCAAATGGCGTAAATTATCTGTATAAGATCTTACAATCCATCAATACTAGATTTGCGATTGAACTTGAGCTTCCCAACTCATACATATACACTCTTTTCAATTAAAACTAAAATTATTTGTTTGAAACAAGTTGTCCCAAATTTCTTTGTAATAAGTATTACCACCTGTGAAAGAGAATGGGCTTGTATTTATTGATAGATGTACTTCCTTTATTAATTGATCTTCTTCTGTATTATATCTGTCTGTTCACTTGTTTGTCCATCTACTACAAAGTGAATGAAATGTTTTGCATCAGGAGTGTTTCCTAACCTTGCTCTACTCTAGTTTCTTCATACATGAAAAAGGAATAGTAACAGTACCTATCTTTTTCAGTCTGTAAATTTTAGTGAGTTATATCTTAGAATAGTTTTTAATATGTAGGGTATTTAATAAGTGCTAGATTTTATTATTAGTATCTTAAACATCTAAAAGATGCTTCTATCCATAAGACAATAAATATTCTGGAAGTTATAAAAGAATAAAAGGTTGATTTTCAAGCAATGGAGAGCTAACAAGGTATTTTTAGTGCATACTACCCTGGCTCAGAAGCAGAGATATTACTTTGCCAACAAAGGTCCGTCTAGTCAAGGCTATGGTTTTTCCTGTGGTCATGTATGGATGTGAGAGTTGGACTGTGAAGAAGGCTGAGTGCCAAAGAATTGATGCTTTTGAACTGTGGTGTTGCAGAGGACTCTTGAGAGTCCCTTGGACTGCAAGGAGATCCAACCAGTCCATTCTGAAGGAGATCAACCCTGGGATTTCTTTGCAAGGAATGATGCTAAAGCTGAAACTCCAGTACTTTGGCAACCTCATGCAAAGAGTTGACTCATTGGAAAAGACTCTGATGCTGGGAGGGGTTGGGGGCAGTAGGAGAAGGGGATGACAGAGGATGAGATGCTGGATGGCATCATCAACTCGATGGATGTGAGTTTGAGTGAACTCCGGGAGTTGGTGATGGACAGGGAGGCCTGGCGTGCTGCAATTCATGGGGTGGCATAGAGTCAGACACGATGGAGTGACTGAACTGAACTGAACTGAACCCTGGCTCAGATGGAGACTATATGGAGAATGGTATGTTGAAAAAAGGCATAGCATCCTATGAATGTAAGTACATATTTTAAGTTAAATTTATAAGCAATATCTCTGTAAATGTTTTCTGTGAAGACCTAGTAGGTACTGGAAAAATGTACATTGAAAAACTGAGCAAATTTTGCCTTGTTATTGACTTTAACTATTTGGTCTTTAGAAATTTATTTAAATATAAATGCATACATAAATTTACATGGAAATTTATTTACATCTATGTATACATATATGCGGAGAAGGCAATGGCACCCCACTCCAGTACTCTTGCCTGGAAAATCCCATGGATGGAGGAGTCTGGTAGACTGCAGTCCATGGGGTCACTAAGAGTCGGACACGACTGAGAGACTTCACTTTGACTTTTCACTTTCATGCATTGGAGAAGGAAATGGCAACCCACACCAGTGTTCTTGCCTGGAGAATCCCAGGGACGGGGGAGTGTGGTGGGATGCCGTCTATGGGGTCGCACAGAGCCAGACATGACTGAAGCAACTTAGCAGCAGCAGCAGCAGCAATGTACATATATGTATGGATCTTTCTTGGTAGCTCAGTGGTAAAGTATCCACCTGCAATTCAGGAAACATATGTTCAATCCCTGGGTCAGGAAGTTCCCCTAGAGAAGGCAATGGCAACCCACTCCAATATTCTTGCCTGGGAAATCCCATGGACAGAGAAGCCTGGAGGGCTACAGTGCATTGGGTCACAAAAGAGTCAGACACAACTCAATGACTAAACAACAATATATATATGTTCATATATATAAACGGGATTATCTAATAATGGGCATGATTTTTTACTTTTACCTACAGGGCATTCAATATGATACAGTTTTTGCTTTCTTATATATCTTGACTTTGGGGACTGAGCTGAAAAAGATCTTTTTCCAATGAAGAACAAATGACACTACTAGGTAATATGGAACATTTACAAAGACAGTTTGTTAGTAATACACTCAAAATGATATTTTTCAGAAGGTCTTGGGTATTAGGAAAACAGATACTCATTCAGTCCTCGTGGGTCAGGTTATCCTTAGAAATAGGAAAATGTGAACAATTTTATGATATTAATGTGAAAGTTTACATAAAGTGGGAAATTCTTAAAAAACAGGAAAAATTAAACAACTGCACTCAAATAAATTAATCAGCTTTAAAACAAAGTGAAATAAAGTCCTGAATGAGCCTCTTACTCTGAAAAGGCCCAGGTCCAGAGAGTTTAACCAGTGAAGTTTTCTGTTACTGCTTTTTAGCTAAATCTGCAACTGATAACTGATATTATATACAGGGGAGTGGGGTTCCAGAAAATAGGTAAACTGGCCACATACCAAACTTTCTACATGTCTTAAGAAAATATCAAAATTGAACAAGAACATAATAAGAAAAATGTGTTTTCATAGATCAAAATCACTTGAGATGAAGTCACAATATTAATAAGTAGTATCCAACATCACATTTAAAAGACATATTGTGACTCTGTAGGATTTAGCCCTTAGAAAAGTTGATTTACATATGATCATTTTAATAGAATTAATAAAATCCATCACCCATTCATGATAAAACCTCTTAGCCAGGTAAAAATGAAAGAAATTATCCTTAATCTGATAAAAATTTACTAAAATCATACAGTAAATTATATTTAAAGTCCTAGAAGTCTTATGATCAATATAACAATCAGGTAAGACAGGATGCCCTCCATTCATTATTGTACTGATAATTTAGGCAATCCTACACCGAAAAAAAAAAATTCTCTGATGTAAATCATATCAGTGTTATCTTAGGTCAGTTTCCCAAGGCAATAGAAATATAAGCAAAAATAAACAAATGGGACTTAACCAAACTTATAATATTTTGCACAGTAAAGAAAACTAGAAACAAAATGAAGACAACCTATGGACTATGAGAAAATATTTGCAAATTAAGTGCTTATAAAGGCCTAATTTCAAAAAGATACAAATAGTTCATACAATTAAGCAACAAAAATCAAACAACCTAATCAAAAAATGGGCAGACGACCAAAACAGACATTTCTCCAAAAAAGACGTGCAGATGGCCAATAGGCACACGAAGAGATGCTCATTATTGCGAATTATTAGAGAAATGCAAATCAAAACTACAATGAGGTACCACCTCACAGTGGTCAGGACAGTATCATTAAAAAATCTACAAATAACAAAATGCTGGAGAGGATTTGGAGAAAAAGGAACCCTCCTACACTGTTGGTGGGAATGTAAATTGGTACAGCCACTATGGAGACAAGTATGGAGGTTCCTTAAAAAACTAAAAATAAAGCTACCATGCTGCTGCTGCTAAGTCACTTCAGTCATGTCCGACTCTGTGCGACCCCATAGACGGCAGCCCACCAGGCTCCCCCATCCCTGGGATTCTCCAGGCAAGAACACTGGAGTGGGTTGCCATTTCCTTCTCCAATGCATGAAAGTGAAAAGGGAAAATGAATTCGCTAAGTTGTGCCCGACTCTTAGAGACCCCAGGGACTGCAGCCTACTAGGCTCTCCCATCCATGGGATTCTCCAGGCATGAATACTGGAGTGGGTTGCCACTGCCTTCTCCAAAAGCTACCATATGATCCAGCAATTCCATTCTTGGGCATATATCCAGACAAAACCAAAACTCAAAAAAATACATGCATCTCTATGATTATAACAGCACTACTTATAGTAGCCAAGACACAGAAGCAACTTAAGTATAAACTGACAGATGAATAGACAAAGAATATGTGGTATATATAGACAGTGAAATATTACTCAACCATAAATAGAATGAAATAATGCCATTTGCAGCAACATGGATGGACCTAGAGATTAGTGTACTAAGTAAAAGAAAAAAATACCATATAATATCACTGATATATGGAATCTAAAATTCAACACAAATGAACTTATCTACAAAATAGAAACTGACTCTCAAACACAGAGAACAGACCTGTGGTTGCTGAATGTGAGGGGAATAGGATAAGGATGGATTGGGAATTTGGGACTAGCAGATGCAAACTATTAAATTTAGAATGGATAAACAAGAAGGTCCTACTGTGTAGTATAGAAACTATATTAAATATCCTGTGATAAACCATAATGGAAAAGAATAGAAAAGTAATATATATAACTGAATCACTGCTATACAACAGGAATGACACAACATCATGAATCAAGAATACTTCAATAAAATAAATTTTTAAAATATTCATCATGGGATATACCCCCTTTCTTTGAATCCTTGGATTCAAAGGAGTCCAAGACACACTGTTATTTTATGTATCCCTAAGAAAGAAAAAAATGCTTCCAATTGAATGAAGATACAATGCTCTTTTATCACTTAGAATTTTTGTCTTATATATGTGGAAAGATACCTTGAGACTTGTATTTTTTTTTTTTTTTTAGTTGAAAGAGGAGAGTGAAAAAGTTGGCCTAAAGTTCAACATTCAGAAAACGAAGATCATGGCATCTGGTCCCATCACTTCATGGCAAATAGATGGAGAAACAGTGGAAACAGTGTCAGACTTTATTTTGGGGGGCTCCAAAATCACTGCAGATGGTGATTGCAGCCATGAAATTAAAAGACGCTTACTCCTTGGAAGGAAAGTTATGACCAACCTAGATAGCATATTGAAAAGCAGAGATATTACTTTTCAATAAAGGTCCATCTAGTTAAGGCTATGGTTTTTCCAGTGGTCATGTATGGATGTGAGAGTTGGACTATAAAGAAAGCTGAGCACCAAAGAATTGATGCTTTTGAACTGTGGTGTTGGAGAAGACTCTTGAGAGTCCCTTGGACTGCAGGGAGATCCAACCAGTCCATCCTAAAGGAGATCAGTCCTGGGTGTTCTTTGGAAGGACTGATGCTAAAGCTGAAACCCCAGTACTTTGGCCACCTCATGTGAAGAGTTGACTCATTAGAAAAGACTCTGATGCTGGGAGGGATTGGGGGCAGGAGGAGAAGGGGACGACCGAGGATGAGATGGCTGGATGGCATCATCGACTTGATGGACGTGAGTCTGGGTGAACTCCAGGAGTTGGTGATGGACAGGGAGGCCTGGCGTGCTGCAATTCATGAGGTCTCAAAGAGTTGGACGCGAGTTAGCAACTGAACTGAACTGATGCTCTTATGTCTTTCTGTGTATACAATAAATAACTTTTCATTTTAATGCCACATTATAGTATAATCTTTTTTTTTTTGTTTATTTCTATTTAACCCAAAATAGCTAATGACAAAAACACTTAAAAAATATCTCCAACACTTGACTATTCCGTCATTTTTGGTTGATGACACTTGATTATTCAGTCCTTACTTGCTTCCATATGTAGTAACACATCTAGCATAAATACATCACCAAGAGTTTGCAGCAAGCTTTAAATCTGTATGTTCAGAGCCTAGTCAAAAACCATGATTTACTTATCAGTTTTGAATTTAAATACTCTTCTCCCACACAGAAGCTTATTAATCTAATAATCATAAATAAGCTAGCTATTAACTAGTTTTCAAGGAAATGCCCAAACACAGAACACATATACAGGCTGCATATATGTTTTTATTCTTTATTAGTCAAAATCTGAATGCTTGTAAGATGTACAGTGGAGGTGCATCATAAACCCATTTAATGTATATTAAATCAATATATGAGGTCAGTGAAAAGGAAATGATAAGACAAAAGGAAAATAACAATCAATCTGGCAATTATACCACCTATTCAATGAATGGATGCCCTTGAGTAAACCGAGATGAGTGTTGTCAATCTGGTGTTCCTTCAGCTACTGTCAGTTCACATTTACCTTTTATAGGGCAAACATCTTGCAAGATTAAGTATAATTCTAGCACTTAAAGGTACGTATTTCTTCTATAAAATAGTCCCTAAACAAACACCAACAACTTTAATTGGTCTTCAACTGAAGAAACAGTTATCTCTTCCAACACTGGAGGAAAAACTGACTGTCGTGGATGGAGATTTCTGAAATGGCACCATTCTAAAGGGCTTTCAAGGTCAATCTTGATACCCCAGTCTACCTTATGTGCTGACATTAGAAGTGAACCCTTGCATATGATGCAACTCCAATGTAATGCAAATTTAAATGCTGAGATTTTATAAATGCCCTAGTATGGTCAGTATAATTTCATTTCCAGTTTAGTTCCTTCCTCACATTTAAGCAGTGTGTTTCTGTAATGCTCTCCTGGTGCCAGCATTTCAGAATGTTCTCTCTCACTGGCTGAGAAAATCTCATGATGAAAAGATTAGTGTGTCATAGAATCTGAACAAAAAAAATCTACCAATGCTGATCAGTCTCACAACGATTCAGGGTAAGATTTTCAATTAGCAAATGGTGTGATTGAAGTGGAGAGTAACTGTTCTGCTACACTTGGAGGTCCCAAAGATTTTCTTTAGTTTTCTTTTCTGGGATTTCTAAATTGGCAGCTACATTCTACTTCTTAAACATTTGGCCTTAACCTCAGCACCCCCCTGACTTGGTTTCTATTGTAAAAGCACCATTCCAATGGAAATGTCCCTGCTCTGAATTAAGCTGGGACTATGAATTTTACCACTAGCAAGAGAGAGCCAGCTGTGAGGTTAAAGCATCTGCCTACAATGCGGGAGACCCGGGTTCTATCCCTGGGTCGGGAAGAGCCCCTGGAGAAGGAAATGGTAACCCACTCCAGTATTCTTGCCTGGAGAATCCCATGGATGGAGAAGCCTGGTAGGCTATAGTCCAGGTGGTCGCAAAGAGGCGGACATGACTGAGCGACTTCACTCACTTCACTTAGGTTATTTTGGTAGGTATCAATTTCCTTGACTATGACTTCAAATCCTGCTTCAGCTTCTTTTAGCCATGGAGGATTTCTATCTGGGTTGTAGATGAGGGTAAAATATCCCATGGAGAACTCCTTCAGTCACCACATTTGGAAAATCACTGGCTACAAGCAAGACGTATGGATCCCTGAGAACAGCAGCACCAGCTGGTGGGACAGTTTGCTTTACTCTTCAGACTCTGTCTCATCAAAAGATCCACAACTCTTTGTCTCTGGTAGAGAGGGCAAATGTTGAACATTTAGGAAATCAAGAAATAGTTTGGGAAGTTCTTCATTTTCCAGAATGACAGCCTGTAAATAGTTTTCAAACCTTGTCATCACTGTTCCAACATTTGGGACCAGTTCCAAACACGTTTAGAAGGAATTTCTGGGGTTTTAATACATATCTTGTGGTGTTGGAGAAGACGCTTGAGAGTCCCTTGGACTGCAAGGAGATCCAACCAGTCCATTCTGAAGGAGATCAGCCCTGGGATTTCTTTGAGGGAATGATGCTGAAGCTGAAACTCCAGTCCTTTGGCCACCTCATGAGAAGAGTTGACTCATTGGAAAAGACTCTGATGCTGGGAGGGATTGGGGGCAGGAGAAGGGGATGACAGAGGATGAGATGGCTAGATGGCATTACTGACTTGATGGACGTGAATCTGAGTGAACTCCAGGAGTTGGTGATGGACAGGAAGGCCTCGTGTGCTGCAATTCATGGGGTCGCAAAGAGTCGGACACGGCTGAGCAACTGAACTGAACTGAACTGAACTGAACTGAAGCTTTTTGTGCAGGGCATGAAATTCGCTGTACCCTTTTTCAACAAAATGTTTTTATTTTCCATTCATTAGCACTTCTATCTTAAACACCGTGTATCCCCACTCCAGGTCACTCTCCACATAGCAAAAGGATGGGATGTAGACCTTTATGGTCACACCAGCTGGCCAGTGGAGGGCCCATACTATAATCTTTTTGAAGACATTTCAAGTGGCAGTTTAACTCTACATCTGTAGTACTGGCAGTGTAGGTAACTCAACTGAAGTGACAGGAGTGTGAATGGCATTGATCTAGTTCATCCAGACCCATGAAATGCCAAGTAGGTAATAACTGCCACTTACATTGATGGTAAGACTTAGATGCATGTGGTTTCAGAGAGAGATGGCGAAATGTGGAAAAATGTTCATCATAAAAATCAATGAGCTTTCTGTTCTCTGTTTTCCGAGTATCCTTCCTGAATAGAAGAGTGCTGCCTGCAATAAGGGAGACCTGGGTTCAATCCCTGGGTTGGGAAGATCTCCTGGAGAAGGGAAAGGCCACCCACTCCAGTATTCTTGCCTGAAGAATTCCAAGGACTGTACAGTCCATGGGGTTGCAAAGAGTCAGACATGACTGAGTGATTTTCACTTTCACCCTATGGTAAAAACCAGTGCATAACTTATAGTCCATTTATTTTAGAAAAGCAAACTGATTTGTTTTTGGTGACAATGATGGGACCAGAAAGCTAAAGCTGGCCTACTTAAAGGGCGATCCAAACACACAGTGCCACTTTGGCTATAGTGCAACCAGCAATGGTACAAAATGAAAACCAGACTGGGAACTCACAAATGAGGTTGTGAGGGTGGTAACAAATGGACTACATTAGGACTTTTGTTGTGCATACAAAGCAGTGCAGAAAGACATATCTGACTACTACATTCAGTGCTGCTGCTGCTGCTTTCAAAGTTATTTGTAGCATATATTCTATGTACTTTTCATCCTTTTCATAAATAGTTTCTCAAAGGGTTAAGACAGTGAGTGCATGATATAGGGTAGGCACTTTTCAAGTGCTTTATGTATATTAATCCTTAAAGCAATCTCATGAGATAGCACTGCTATTATCCTCATTTTCAGATAAGGAAAGGGATGTAAAGTTGAAGCAAATAGTCCATGGTCATATAATTATGATTATCTATGGCAGAAAGTGAAGAACTAAAGAGCCTCTAGATGAAAGTAAAAGAGGAGAGTGAAAAAGTTGGCTTAAAGCTCAACATCCAGAGAACTAAGATCATGGCATCTGGTCCTATCACTTCATGACAAATAGGTGGGGAAACAGCAGCAGACTTTTTTGGGGGGCTCCAAAATCATTGCAGATGGTGACTGCAGCCATGAAATTAAAACACGCTTACTCCTTGGAAGAAAAGTTATGACCAACATAGACAGCATATTAAAAAGCAGAGACATTACTTTGCCAACAAAGGTTCATCTTGTCAAAGCTATTCCAGTAGTCATGTATGGATGTGAGACCTGGACGATAAAGAAAGCTGAGTGCTGAAGAATTGATGCTTTTGAACTGTGGTGTTGGAGAAGACTCTTGAGAGTCCCTTGGACTTCAAGGAGATCCAACCAGTCCATCCTAAAGGAAATCAGTCCTGAATATTCATTAGAAGGACTCATGCTGAAGTGCCAATACTTTGGCCACCTGATAGAAAGTACTGACTCATTTGAAAAGACCCTGATTGAAGGTGGGAGGAGAAGAGGACGACAGAGTATGAGATGGTTGGATGGCATCACTGACTCAATGGACATGAGTTTAAGCAAGCTCCAGGAGTTGGTGAGGGACAGGGAAGCCTGGTGTGCTGCAGTCCATGGGGTCGCAAAGAGTCTGACATGATTGAGCGACTGAACTGAATTGATATAATTATAGGAGGCATAACCAGGATTTGAGGGGAAGCATTCTGACTATAGAGTCCAGGCTCATAACCCTGAATATACCCCCATTAGTCCCACCAGATTTCAGAAGGTGGAAGCTAACCTACACTACTTCTCTATAAAGAAAGGGTCTCACTTCTTCCTTCCAGGGACCCAGAAAGACTTCCTCTGCTCTCTGACCTGTTTACTGCTCTGTTTTATGAGGAATCAGAGGAATCTCAAGAGGAATCAAGGGGAATAGAAAGATTCAAAATAACACAGCTTTCAAAATAAACACAACTCCAATGGTCTGCATGCAAGTCAGGAAAGCAGATGTTATCAGACTAAACAATGATAACGCTTGAGGCTAAGAAAAGACACTGCAAAGGTAGGTCATCTTCCAAATTCACATGTGCCAGGCTCCCAAGGGGTTAACTGTTACTAACAACCAGAGCCCAGGCAGTCTGGGCTTCCCAGGTGGCACTAGTGGTGAAGAACCTGCCTGCTGATGCAGGAGACATAAGAGACAAGGGTTTGATCCCAGGGTCGGGAAGATCCCCTGGAGAAGGGCATGGCAACCCACTCCAATATTCTAGCCTGGAGAACCCCATGGACAGAGAAGTCTGGTGGGCTGCGGTCCATAGGACTGCAAAGACTCAGACATGACTAAAGCTACTTAGCACACACACAGCATGCAGGCAGTTTAGGCAGATGCTGGTGGCATACTTAAGCAGTTGTGACATGATTGTGTTGTTGCTTTGAAAACATTTTAGTATAATAGGATTTAAAATTTCCCCTTTTCTTTGGATTTTTCAGTTACTATTGGCATTAAATTAAAGCATTAAGTCAACTGGCTTAGTGCAAAGCAAATTATGTCAGGTTCAGCACTGAAGGCTTCACTATGGAATATTTATTGACTCAAGCTTATTAACTTGTAAATCCTCTAGTTTTAGATTATGATCTATTGATTATCTGCTTTTATTTGCACCTTAAATGAATAAACAAAAAGAAATGATCACAGTTTAGTCATTACACCTTAAGAGAAAACGTACTTAAGCTAAGCATACTTAATTAAAAATAAAAACAACTTATATTTGTTCTGAGAGCTAGAAGTTGTGGTTCTTATTTTCATTGAGGCAAGTCAAAGATTGTTTTTAGACCCTTGGACAAAACAGAAAAAAAAAGTTTCTCACTGAGGATAGACGGTGTGGTATGAGTTTGGCATCTTAAATGCATTATTAGAATTATTCTGCAATCTATTATTTTGCTTGCCCTGTTTAGCAAAAAACCAAAAATGATCTTTTTAATGCAAGAGGAAATTCTCTGAGAAGCCCTGTGACTAATGTCTGGGGAATGAGGTAAGCTTTGAGAGCCGAGGTCCTTTAATAAAAACAAAAGCAGTTAACTTAGAAGACAGCTCTGTCACTCATACTAGAGGGGGCATTTGGCAGATTACCTACTTTTTATGAGTCTTGGTTTCTAACAGTTAATATATCTCTCATGGACTTTTGTAAGGATTAAACTGGATGACCTTCTGAAAGAGCCTGGTACATAGTCGTTGTTCAGTCACTAAGTCATGTCCAACTCTTCGTGACCCTGTGAACTACAGTGCACCAGGCTTCCCTGTCCTTCACTATCTCCCGGAGCTTGCTCAGAACTTCTTCGGTGTCCACTGAATCCGTGATGCCATCCAACCATCTCATCCTCTGTCACTCCTTTCTCCTCTTGCCCTCAAGCTTTCCCAGCTGCTGCTGCTGCTGTTACTTAAGTTGTGTCCGACTCTGTGCGACCCCATAGATGAAGTGAAGTCGCTCAGTCGTGTCCGACTATTAGCAAGCCCATGGACCACAGCCTACCAAGCTCCTCCGTCCATGGGATTTTCTAGGCAAGAGTACTGTAGTTGGGCATGGACCACAGCCTACCAAGCTCCTCCGTCCATGGGATTTTCTAGGCAAGAGTACTGTAGTTGGGTGCCATTGCCTTCTCCGACTTTCCCAGCATCAGGGTCTTTTCCAGTGAGCTGTCTCTTCGAAATCAGATGGCCAAAGTATTGGACCTTCAGTTTCAGCATCAGTCCTTCCAGTGAATATTCAGGTTTGATAGCTGATTTCCTTTAGGATTGACTGACTTGACTTCCTTGCTGTCTAAGGGATTCTCGAGTCTTATCCAGCACCACAGTTCAAAAACATCAATTTTTTAGGTGTTCAGCCTTCTTTATGGTCCAGCTCACACATCCATACACGACTACTAAAAAGATCACAGCCTTGACTACATGGACCTTTTTCAGCAAAGTGATGATTCTGCTTTTTAATACATTGCCTAGGTTTGTAACAGTTTTTCTTCCAAGGAACAGCATCTTTTAATTTTGTGGCTGCAGTCACCATTCAGAGTGATTTGGGAGCTCAAGAAAATGAAATATGACACTGTTTTCAGTTTTCCCCCATTTATTCGCCATGAAGTGATGGGACCGGTTGCCATGATCTTCATTTTTTGAATGCTGAGTTTTAAGTCAGCTTTTTCACTCTCTTCTTTCACCTTCAACAAGAGGTTCTTTAGTTCCTCTTCACTTTCTGCCATTAAAGTGGTATCAGCTGCATATCTGAGGTTGTTTATATTTATTTCTCCTGATAGTCTTGATTTCAGTTTATGAGTCATCCAGCCCAGCATTTCGCATAATGTACTTTTGCATATAAGTTAAATAAGCAGGGTGACAATATATAGCCTTGATGTACTCCTTTCCCTATTTTGAACCAGTGTTTTTTTCCATGTCCAGTTCTTACTGTTGCTTCTCGTCCTACACACAGGTTTTTCAAGGGGCAGGTAAGGTGGTGTGGTGTTCCCATATCTTTAAGAATTTTCCAAGTTTGTTGTGATCCACACAAAGGCTTTAGTGTAATGAAGCAGAATTTTTTTTTTTTAATTCCCTTGCTTTTTCTATAATCCAATCAGTGTTGGCAATTTGATCTCTGGTTTCTCTGCCTTTTCTAAATCCAGCTGGTACACCTGGAAGTTCTTGGTTCACGTACTGCTGAAGCCTAGCTTGAAAGATTTTGAGCGTAATCTTGCTAGCATGTGAAATGAGTGTAATTGTACAGTAATTTGAACATTTTTGGCACTGCCTTCTTTTGGGAATGGAATGAAAACTGACCTTTTCTAGTCTTGTAGCCACTGCTGAGTTTTCCAAATTTTCTGGCATATTGAGGGCAGTACTTTAACAGCATCATCTTTTAGGATCTGAAATAGCTCAACTGGAATTCTATCACCTCCACTAGCTTTGTTCATAGTGATTCTTCCTAAGGCCCACTTGACTTCACAGTCCAGGATGTCTGCCTCTAGTTGAGTGATCACACCATCGTGGTTACCTGGGTCATTAAGACCTTTTTTGTATAGTTCTTCTGTGTATTCTTGCCACTTCTACTTAATCTCTTCTGCTTCTGTTAGGTCCTTGCCATTTCTGACCTTTTTTGTGCCCATCTTTGCATGAAGTGTTGCCTTGGTGGCTCTAGCTTTCTTAAAGAGAACTCTAGTCTTTTGCATTCTATTGTTTTCTTCTATTTCTTGCATTGTTCACTTAAGAAGGCTTTCTTATCTCTCCTTGCTGTTCTTTGGAACTCTGCATTCAGTTGGGGATGTCTTTCCCTTTCTTCTTTGTCTTGCCTTTTTTTTTTTTCCCCTCAGCTATTTGTAAGGCCTCCTCAGACAACCATTTTGCCTTGCCACATTTCTTTTTTCTTGAGGATAGCCTTTGTCACCACCTCCTGTACAATGTTAGGAACCTTTGTCCATAGTCCTTCAGGAACTCTGTATACCAGATTTAATTGTTGAATCTATTCATCACCTCTACTTTATAATCATAAGGGATTTGATTTAGGTCATACCTGAATGGCGTAGTGGTTTTCCCTACATTCTTCAATTTGAGTGAGCCTGAATTTTGCAATAACAAGCTCAAGATCTGAGCCATAGTCTGATCCAGGTCTTGTTTTTGCTAACTGTATAGAGCTTCTCCATCTTCAGCTACAAAGAATATAATCAATCTGATTTTGGTATTGACCATCTGGTGATGTCCATGTGTAGAGTCTTCTCTTGTGTTGTTGGAAGAGGGTGTTTGCTATGACCATTGCATTCTCTTGGCAAAACTCTGTTAGTTTTTGCCCTGTTTCATTTTCTACTCCAAGGCCAAACTTGCCTTCATGCCAGGTATCTCTTGACTTTTTAGTTTTGCATTCCAGTCCTCTATGAAGAAAAGTATATCTATACACACACACACACACACACACACACACACACACACACACATATTTAGTGTTAGTTCTAGGAGTTCTTGTAGGTCTTCACAGAATCGTTCTTCATCTTCTTTGGCTTTAGTGGTTGGGTCATAGACTTGGATTACTGTGATGTGGAATGGTTTGCCTTGGAAATGAACTGAGATCATTCTGTCATTTTTGAGACTGCACCCAAATACTGCATTTAGGACTCTTTTGTTGACTATGAGGGCTACACCATTTCTTTTAAGGGATTCTTGCCCACAGTAGTAGATATAATGGTCATCTGAGTTAAATTCACCCATTCCTGGCCATTTTAGCTCACTGAGTCCTAAAATGTCAGTGTTCACTCTTGCCATCTCCTGTCTGACCACATCCAATTTACCTTGATTCATGGACCTAACATTCCAGGTTTCTAATATTGTTCTTTATAGCATTGGGCTTTACTTTCACCACTGGACACAACCACAACTGGGTGTTGTTTCCACTTTGGCTCAGGCTCTTCATTCTTTCTGCAGCTATTCCCCCACTCTTCCCCAGTAGTATATTGAACACCTACTGACCTGGGGGGCTCATCTTTCAGGGTCATATCTTTCTGCATTTTCATACTGTTCATGGGGTTCGGTAAAAGTACTCAGATCCTCGCTATCAGAAGCAGCTGAGGAAATGATTTGATTTCAAAAGGCACATGTTTTTTATAATTGAAGTACACTTGATTTATTTATAAATTTGATTTTATGCTTTGTTTAAAGATCTCACCAAAGAAAAATGCTGCGATAGGTTTATGGCCTGAGAGTCAAATCCACGGTCAAATACCGATTGAGCATCTACTTTTTCTAACATGGTGCTAAGCACTAAAGGGAGTGGAAAAGAAGTAGAAAGTATTCAAATCTTAGATTTCAGGTACTGCAACTCATGAGGAATGCAAAACTCACATTCAAGAAAGCACTGTAAAAACACATGGAAACTAGCACTAAAGAAGTTATTATGCACTTAAGCAGTGAGAAAAAACTCCACAGCAAGGAAAGAGCTTTAAATAGCAACAGACAGGAAATGTTTAGGTATATGTGATAGAAGAGTAAGTCATTGTATCATCCAATGTAAGATTTCAGCAAACTAAAACAAATTTTAAATTTCTAGAATCTTAAGAGTCAGAAGAGCATTTGCAGTTAGCTATTTGTCCATCACATCTGATGCAGAAATCCCAGAAGACTGGGGGTAGAAAGGTACAAGGAGAGGCTTCCTTGCAAACATAATGAGATGAAAGATCAATTTGTAAAAGCTTTATTTACTATAACTAAGACTCTGGAATCTGCTAATTTAGAAGAATGATTCTATAACAGCTTCATTGAATTGAAGGTAGAAAATTGTTGCCTGTTACTTGGATTACCTTCTGCCAGGCTAATGTTAAGATCACAGCAAGTTTATGGAGGCAAGACCACCAAGAACTCAGATTGTTCAGGAATGAGGTTGGTTGTGCTCATCAGCCAAATAATCCTAATTTGTTAGGGAGATAAGAAAGGGAAGTCATAAATACAACAACTGCCCTCATGACCTCTTATAGAAATAAAGTCTATAGACTGTACTGTGTGTTGTATATATAAATATCCATTCTCTTCTTTTCACCCAATATTGTATACCTGATGTTTTCAGGTGGTTACATTTATATTTAATTTGGGGGCTATAGATTATAAAAATGGGATTAGGAAAAAAACCTGGAGAAAGATTTGGGAAATTATTAAGAGTTCCTGGGCTTGAAGCTGGATATAGTAATAAGAGACTTTTATTTTGCAATGAATGCATTTTATTCTGGTTTACCTGGAATGTGGGGATATTTTGGAAGATGATATGGGAAGAAATGAAGGAAGTTAGACACCCGGATGATGGACTGGCATTCAAGGTAGCCTTCATTACCAGTACGTGAATGTTACAAAGAGCAGATCTGTAAACTGGGAAAATGTCTACATTACACAACTCATCTGGTGGCTGAGCCTTAAGTCCCCAAGCTATGAAGCATTTACCTGTCAAAGGGGCATCACAGGGATATCAGTGGTTGAACCTGACCTTTCAGAATCCTAGGCTGAAGGTCAATGCACATACTAATGGGTCTTGGGAATTAAAGGAACAGGCAGGGGCCAAACCCAGACTCCTGAAGCCCAGAATCTGATTGTATATCCCTCCTCCTGAACTAATTTTTTTTCTCCCAGTTAACTGTATGGTTTTCACCTTCAAAGCCCTGCTCCAGTGACACCTTCTTTTAAGCTTTCCCTGGCCTCCTTCCATTAAGTTTCACCCTCCCTGTCCCACCAAGCCAACACTCTCCCTAGTCCCATGCTTGGCCAACATAATACTCTCCTGAAAGGCAAACACAGAATCACTGATCCCTCATCTATGGTCTATTTTTCTCCATTGCCCTTGTCATTCATATATACACATACATTCACACACATATTAATATACACATATATTTTAACTTGCTTATTTATCCTGTTTACTATCTTTCCTCACTAGAATAAAAGCCTAAAAAGGAAAGAATTTTTGTATTTTTTTTGTTATATTTACTGCCGCATATCCTGGTGGCATACTAATTGAATAAGTGAATGAATGAATGAACGAAGCCCTGGATTAGTCCCTGAAAAGGGAAGAATAAGAGTTTTACAGGGTGGAGGAGCTGGAAATATTTACCTCATTTATTAGCTTTCAGTACATCATGATGTGGTTTATGACTCCATGCTAATTGGTTTAAAAATTATATTGTCTGGTTTTAACTATACTACTTTGGAAACATGGGTAACTTTCAAGGTTCCTGAAAAATGGAAAACCATGGTTAAGATAGAATACCTAAATTCATAACTAAATAAAGAACAAAAAAGAGACCAGTTTGATATTTCTTACTTATGAGACAAGCTTTTTCATCAGCCATAGTATAAGATATAAACGCTGACAGTTCAAGCATCTTTGACCAGAAATTGACAAAAAAAAAATTCATATTGTCAAGGAGACCACATGGAAAATTCTTTGATATCCAGTATCTAAAATTGCACCTAAAAATACTGTGTCTTGTTGATGTAGTTCAGTCGCTCAGTTGTTTCACTCTTTCCCACCCCATGAATGGCGGCACACCAGGCTTCCCTGTCCTTCACTATCTCCCGGAGTTTGCTTAAATTCAATGTGGATGGTGACTGCATCCATGAAATGAAAGATGTTTGCAACATTGATTTTGGAGTCTGAGAAAATAAAAGTCTGTCCCTGTTTCCGTTTTTCCTCCTTCTATTTGCCATGAGGTAAGGAGGCCATATGCCATGATTTTACTTTTTTGAATATTTATGTTTATGTAGGTTCTTTCACTCTCCTCCTTCACCCTCATCAAGTGGCTCTTCAGTTCCTCTTCACTTTCTGCCATTAGTGTGGGTGTTACCTGCGTATCTGAAGCTTCTCCCAGTAATCTTGATTCCAGCTGGTGAATCATCCAGCCCAGCATTTCACACGAGGTATTCTGCATTTAAGTTAAATAAGCAGGGTGACAATATACAGCCTTGATATACTCCTTTCCCAAGTTTGAACCAGTCTGTTGTTTCATGTCCAGTTTTAACTGTTGCTTCTTGACCTGCATACAAGTTTCTCAGGAGACAGGTAAGGTGGTCTGGTATTCCAATCTCTTTAGAATTTTCCAGTTTGCTGTGATCCACACAGTCGAAGGCTTTAGCATAGTCAATGAAGCAGAAGTAGATGTTTTTTCTGGAAACCTCTTGATTTTCCTATGATCCAGAGGATGTTGTCAATTTGGTCTTTGGTCCCTCTGCCTTTTCTAAATCCAGCTTGTACATCTGGAAGTTCTTGGTTCACTTACTGTTGAAGCCTAGCTCAAAGGATTTTGAGCATTACCTTGCTAGCATGTGAAATGAGTGCAATTGTGCAGCAGTTTGAACATTCTTTGGCACTGCCTTTCTTTGGGATTGGAATGAAAATTTACCTTTTCCAGTCCTGTGGCCACTGCTGAGTTTTCCAAATTTGCTGGCATATCAAGTATAGCATTTAAATAGCATCATCTTTTAGGATTTGAAATAGTTCCACTGGAATTCCATCACCTCCACTAGCTTTGTTCGTTGTGATGCTTCCTAAGGCCCACTTGACTTCACAGTCTAGGATGTCTGGCTCTAGGTGAGTGATCATACCACCATGGCTATCCAGGTCATTAAGACTTTTTTCATACAGTTCATCTGTGTATTCTGACCACCTTTCTTAATCTCTTCTGCTTCTGTTAGGACCTAACTGTTTGTGTCCTTCATTGTGGCTATCTTTCCTTGAAATGGGCTTCTCTGATAGCTCAGTTGGTAAAGAATTCACCTGCAAGGTAGGAGACCCCAGTTCGATTTCTGGGTCAGGAAGAACCACTGGAGAAGGGATAGGCTACCCACTCTTGTATTCTTGGTGTTCCCTTGTGGCTCAACTGGTAAAGAATCTGCCTGCTATGAAGGAGACCTGGGTTCTATTCCTGGGTTGAGATGATCCTCTGGAGAAGGGAAAAGCTACCCACTCCAATATTCTGGTTTGGAGAATTCCATGGACATTATAGTCCATGGGGTCACAAACAGTTGGACATGACTGAGCAACTTTCATACTTTCTTGAAAAGTTCCCTTGGTATCTCTCATCTTCTTGACTTTTCCAATCTATTGTTTTCTTGATGTACTAACTAATGATAGTATTAGCTCTTGATTAAGAAAATATCCTACTGATGATTTTTTCTATGTCTACTCAACATGCCAGCAAATGTGGAAAATTCAGCAGTGGCCACAGGACTGGAAAAGGTCAGTTTTCATTCCAATCCCAAAGAAAGGTAATGCTAAAGAATGTTCAAACTAGCGCACAATTGCACTCATCTCACATGCATGCTAGCAAAGTAATGCTCAAAATTCTCCAAGCCAGGCTTCAACGTGAACCATGAACTTCCAGATGTTCAAGATGGATTTAGAAAAGGCAGAGTAACCAGAAATCTAATTGCCTACATCTGTTGGATCATCAAAAAGGCAAGAGAATTCCAGAAAAACATATACTTTTGCTTTATTGACTATGCCAAAGCCTTTGACTATGTGGATCACAACAAACTGTGGAAAATTCTTCAAGAGATGGACCAGACCACCTGACCTGCCCCCTGAGAACTCTGTATGCAGGTCAAGAAACAACAGTTAGAACTGAACATGGAACAACAGACTGGATCATCAAGGCTGTATGTTGTCACCCTGCTTTTTAACTTATATGCAGAGTACATCATGCAAAATGCTGGGCTGGATGAAGCACAAGCTGGAATGAAGATTGCAAAGAGAAATATTAATAACCTCAGATGCACAGATGACACCACCCTTATGGCAGAAAGCGAAGAAGAACCAAAGTGAAAAAGGAAAGTAAAAAAGCTGGCTTAAAACTCAACGTTCCAAAAATGAAGATCATGGCATCTGGTCCCATCACTTCAGGGCAAATAGATGGGGAAACAATGGAAACAGTGACAGACTATTTCTTTGGGCTCCAAAATCACTGCAGATGGTGACTACATCCATAATATTATTAAAAGAATATTGGAAGAAAAGCTATGAACAACCTAGACAGCATATTAAAAAGCAGAGGCATTACTTTGCCGACAAAGGTCTGTTGAGCCAAAGCTATGGTTTTTCTAGTAGTCATGTATGGATGTGAGAGTTGGACTATAAAGAAAGCTGAGTGCCAAAGAATTGATGCTTTTGAACTGTGGTGTTGGAGAAGAGACTTGAGAGTCCCTTGGACTGCAAGGAGATCAAACCATTCAATCCTAAAGGAAATCAGTCATAAATATTCTTTGGAAGGACTGATGCTGAAACAAAACTTCAATACTTTGGTCACCTGATGTGAAGAGATGACTCATTTGAAAAGACTCTGATGCTGGGAAAGATTGAAGGTAGGAGGAGAAGGGGACACAAAGAATGAGATGGTTGGATGGCATCAGCAAGTTGATGGACATGAGTTTGAGCAAACTCCAGAAGCTGGTGAAGGTCAGGGAAACCTGGCATGCTGTGGTCCATGGGATTGCAGAGTCGGACATGATTAAGTGACTGAACTGAGCTCAAGTCCTTTTAAAGGGCTTCCCTATTGGCTCAGTGGTAAAGAATCCACCTGCAATGCAGGAGATTCAATTTCAATGCCTGGGCTGAGAAGATCCCCTGGAGAAGGAAATGGCAATTCACTGGGTTATTCTTGCCTTGGAAATCCCATGAACAGAGGAGCCTGGAAGGTTACATACAGTCCATGGAGTCACAGAAAGTTGGACATGACTTATCAACAAAACAACAACAATAAGGACTCCTTTTAAAATGACTACTTTCACAGTATAAATAATATTTGTTCACTAGCCTGGATAATCCCGTGGACCCAGAAGCCTAAGGTGGTATATTCCACAGGGTCACAAAAAGTTAGACATGACTGAAACAACTAGGCATGCATGCATGCACAATTTTTATAATTTATAAATAAATAAATATACATGTAATGGGATGTGTACTCTAGAAATTTTTATAGGAGTGTACATTTTTAAAAGTTTGATAACAACTGGACTATATTAACATTCTCTCTTTAGGAAAGCTATTACTAAGAAAACAAAATAAAATCATTTTCTTCTCTAAATAAAATGAAATCAGATCACTAGCTTATTATGAATAAAATTCTAAAAGAACAAGTAACTCACTTAAGCTCCTGCCTTATAATGGACAGTTTTGTAATACCTTTTGGAAGATAAATGCTTAAAGATGATTTTGTAAAAAAAAAAAATCTCATCCTCTTGACTAATTTCCCAGTGGGAAGTGCTGACTGTTATTGATAAAAATGATACCGACGGTCATTGCCTTGATGGCACTTTGAAGAATATAGTCGGAGACAAAAGTCCTATAAAAGGTGCATGTCACAAAATCATCTGAAACCTCTATTATGCTCTTGGGCTATTTAAACCAGTTACACTGTTACAATTATTTCCTTAGTTCTTTTGACTATTTCTTAGGTTGAATGATTTGATCTAAATTCTCTGTTAAGCTTAAAGTCTAGTGTGAAGAAGACCAATGCAAATATAAGTGATTTCAGCAAGGTATAAAATATTTACACTGTCTCTCACTCCCATGTTACTTACAAGGTGGCAAGTAATCAGTTACACTGCAAAATGCTGGGAGGGGAGCAGGGAGCTCCGGGTACACAGGGCAGTACCCAGCCCAGAGAAGCAATGTTCAGTTATCATGGTGACTGTCATCTTAACAATTGTGCAAGTACATCATTCACTGGGGGTGACTCAAAACAGATGAAGAGGAGCTGAAAAATGGAAGAATTTTCCTTGTTTCGTGTCTCTCTGATAACTGGGCAGACTACGGAGCATGAAAGATGAGGCCTACCCAATTCAAACCAGAGCACGTAGTCACCATCTGGGCATTTTAAAAGTAGGACACATGAAATGCTCAGATGTATCCCCCAACAGGGTGCAATAATACAGCAGTAAAAAGAAAACCACAGTGAACTATGGCCACTTTTACACTTGCAATCGTTCTGGTACAAGAGGAGGCAAGGATTTTCCAAAAACCTCCCTGAGATGCTCAGATGCATGTTAACTGCTTATACGTTTGATGCACAGTGGTACGTAGCATGCACACATATCCAGCAAAGGGCATCCTCCTTGTGGAAAGAAAGGGGACAGACCATTTTCGCTGGAGTGCTCAGCTGGAGAGCTCAAACCTGCAAATACTCAGTATGCTAACATAGTCAGAAACAGTTACTGCTGAAACAAATCCTGACTTTTTAAGTGATATATTTGGCATTCAAAGGTGTACCCAACTGAATCGTTTCTTTTAGACTCTGTCAGATGGAAACGTTTATCTTTCTGAACTAGAATTACGAAGTTATTCAAAAGTTAATAAACAAAGAGCATTAACATATCTTTTCGGATCTTTGAAGGTGAGGTTAAGATTTCTTGTTCTGGAAACCTATATAAGCTTCTATACATTCCCAAAGCATGCAATCCAGTAACACTGCATGGCACGTCAGTACCGCATCAGTGAAAAGAAAATACTCAAACCTTGATTCTCTTCCAGTTTATTCTTTTGATGTATGTTTTCCAATGAAAAAGAGCATCATTTACAGGAATAAATGTCAGCTATTATGGAACCACATGCTACTTGGCCACCCAATGAAAATGCATACATTAATATGTTTAATACATATATTTAAATGATTTTAAATTATATAGATAGATTGTATTATAATCCCTGCTTAAGTTCACTCACATTTGTAGTAAAAATGAATATTCACAATAGCAAGTAAACTCACAGGCCCCTCATTTATAGACTTGCGGCTTCAAGAACAGAGAGGCTGCAGGATGGCAATGCTTATTGTAAAACAAAAGAAAAAAAGCACAAAAACATCCTAATGATAAGTGATGGGAAGAATTTAAGACTGTTTCTTTTCTTTTTTTTTTTTTTTTTGCCTTAGGAAGGAAAGACATTCTAAGGAAATGAGAGAATTAAAGAGTAATACATATTTAGAAAGAAAATTTACAAAGAGAATCTTTCCATTTAAATTCCTTGCTTCCAGTTGAAACTCCAGATACACTTAAGAGGATTCCTCCAGATTTCTTCTGGACTTTCCCAGAGGTTTGTTTTTTTTTTGTTGGAGGGGTGGTGAGGGCGGGGGAGGTGTCTCTTCATTTATGATCTTTTGTCTACTCCTTGCTAAGAATTCTTATCGTCAATCTAATCATCCCATTTCTCCTGCCTATTTTGTAATGAATAAATAGCACATACTGTTAATTGGCCACCTGGGGTTCAGAGAGTGGAAATGTGGAGTTGGTGTCTGAAGGCTGCAATGTGCTGACAGTGGACTGACCACACTCTATTTCACAGGATTGAAAACCAAGCCTTCTTGTCGCCCCTCCCCCGCTCCATTTCTTGACCGTCTGTGAGGCTAATATAATTTTTTAAAGTGATTTATCTCTAACAGATGGGGCCATCCAGCCACAGGGACTTGGATGCACAATGCCCCTCACAACTTTAATTTCTGGATGTGATAAGCATATATTCCACTAGTAAATAATTATCACTCTGTTAAGGAAAGGATGCCAAGGTGTGAGGTATCATGACCAGGTACTTCTGGGCAGAAAGGACACATTGGTGCGCTCTCTTGAGGCTGTTACCATCCTTAACCTAAATGTGCTCATTATCGTGTATTTCTAGAATGTGGTCAGTCACAAAGGAAGAGCATTAGTCACAGTTTAATATACACAGCAATACTCAGCAAGCTAATTTTAGGTGTACATTAAGTTTTTGGTAAATCAGGAATGACACAGGGTAAGATAAGAAAAGATGGCGACACAGGTCCTGCACAGAGAAAACCGAGATGACCTCAGAAGAGTGACTGGCAATTCCTTTCCCCTCCTTCTGTATGTGGCTCTGTGACCTGGGGCTGTGTCCTCACCCCTCTGGCTGTGGGCAAGGCTTCAGTTTTGAAGGCTGGTGCGGTGGCCCCAGGCCATTGCCCCAAAGCCAGTGAAGACCTCACAGTCTTACCTGATAAGGTTTGGAGTCGGACTGAGCACTGCCCACAGCTAAGTGAGGCATCACCTGAACACTGTGAACTTTAGGTATTATTTTACTTTATAATTAGAATTCCCAGACTCTCTGGGATATTCTTCTCTTTGTCTTCTTTTGGCCAGGCCATGCAGCATCCGGACTATTATTTCCCTGATGAGCGACTGAACCGGTACCCCTCTCATTGGCAGTGCAGAGTCTTAACACTGCACCACCAAGGAAGTCCCATAGGTGAAATTTTAAATGAGTTTAGTATCTCAGGTCAGCTCTGGAGAAGAAGACTCAGTAGCCTGCCCTTTCCTTTCTCAGTTCGGTCACCTCGGCTCTTGGGTCAAGAGTTGCCACAAGACCATTCTTCTATTAACGTGACTTGTTAAGTGGCACACGCTTCTGGGAAAGAGTTGGTAGGGAAGGAAGGGGGAATAAGAAAAAAGAAAGAAACCTTTTTGTTTTCTTTTAGAAAGTTCTGAATGAGCTTCTCCAGAAAGAACCCTCTTAATACACAAGCACAACGCCACTGTCACATACTGAATTTCCTGTCGATCTATTTCGGATCATAAGAACTAACATCCACTGAGTTATTTATTCTGTTTCGGCTACTCTATGGGGCTCTGCTCCTAGACCTAACCTCCCCAAGGCACACCAAGGAAGATGCTGAGATGGTCTGTAGCTCATTCTTGCCTGGCCCCCCAGGACCCAAGACATTGACTACCTCATTTGACAGCTTTGCTAGGCATCTGTTGGGAATATTTTAAATAAACCTGTCTTACTATCAGCCCAATAAATGGGGAGAGATTTAAAAAATATCCCCCCTTTCTGCCTCCTGAACCAGAGATATGCCTTCAGATGCTTATTATAAAAATTAGACTTCTGTTTCTTTGCCTGAGTTAGGAAATGTCAGTTTCTCCTCTCTCTGAATCTTACTCATTGTTTAAGGCACAGACCTCTACCCAAAGTCTTTAAACTTTTCAGACCAAGTGATCCTTTAATTCTTTGAATCTATTATAAATGGTTTTCTATATTTCTATTAGACAATCATACTATGTGGCATCTCTCGCTCGTATGGAGCTATGGCTTGTGGCTTTCATTTACAGGTTTAGCCACAGGTTTGTTCAGATTTTCTGTAACATCTTATGGAAAAACCCAAGTAGACCTTTTTGCCAACCCAATATTCAGCTGTTTCTAAATAACATCTTATTTCCTACAGGCTGATAACTCAAGAGGCAGCCCTGTTAGTAGAAAGAACAGACTTCAGAATTAATGAGACCTGAAACTGAACCTTGTGTGACCATGGGCATGTCTTTGAGCTTCTGTTTCTTCACTAATAAATTGTAAATAAAAATGCTCACTCCACAAAGTGGATATTAAGATGAAATGAGATAGCATGTGTAATGTGTCCACAATATGTTTTATGTAGAAAGTTATCAGGCAATAACTGCTTATTGATTAAAACTGGAAGATACTATACTTCACTGGTGGTGCAGTGGTTAAGAATCCATCTGTCAGTGCAGAAGACATGGGTTCTCTCCTGGGTATGGGAAGGTCCCACATGTTGCGGGGCTACTAAGCCCATGAGCCACAACTACTGAGCCCATGTACTGCAACTACTGAAACCCATGCACCCTAGAGCCCATCTTTACGACAAGAGAAGCCACCACAATGAGAAGCCTGCAAACCACAACAAAGAGGAGCCCCTGCCTGCCACAACTAGAGAAAGCCTGCATGCCGCAATGAAGACCCAGCACAGCCAAAAATAAATAAATACAACAAAAAAACAGAAGGATTTAAATGATTCTACCTCAATTGGGTTTATCTGTAAACATATAAATTTCCCCTTAAGCTAAATACATTGCATTACCAAGCAATTTAAAAAATTCTAAAAAAAAAAAATTCTAGAATATGATTACAGTCTGAATAGAAACAAGAGACAAAATGCAAGTTTCCTCATGCTTATTACAGAGTATATCAATTCATCAATCCATTCATTCATTACACAAATGTCTGTCTAAAAGTGACATTGTTCTAGGTTATGGGAATAAGGGAAATAAGTAAATGAAAAAATCCCTGCTTTCATGGAGCTTATATTCTGGGTGGAGAGACAGACAGCAAATGAGATATATGAGTGAAAATATATACTGCTACATAATATTAAATATTAAAGAGAAAGATGAAGCAGGGAAGAGGGATAGAAAGTATATGTGTGGTGGAGGAAGGGGAGTGAAATGATAGCGAGGTATGCCAGGCACTTTGGTATAAATGGAAAAAAAATTGACAGGGCCAAGTCTTCCTCAAATATGAATGGTGTTTACTGTACAATTATCTTGATTAAGCATCCTCTTAATTCTGTGACTCAAAGAACAGGATCTGTTTCTTTGGAAACAGCAGAATTTGTACTTTCAATGCTGTTTGTCACCATTTAGGAAGAGGATGGAGTTTTGATGCTTCTCCCCACCAAGAGAAATACTTATAAAGGTCAACTTCCATCATTCCATTTAGCATTCATTAGCTCTCCCCTCACTTGAGGCAGGATATGTACCGAGGCCCACAAGGTCTCGCGAGTCTTGTTTGGGAAAACACTCCTGTTGGGGCACAGGAGAGAATTAGGGTAAATCCCCAGACAGGGCTTCTCTCTCTGGAAAATTTCCAGAGGGGACCATGCTCTTGACATTACAGAGCTAAAGAAGAGTTTTCAAGACTCTATTTCCATCCGAGTTCTTTTGTATGCTGGGTTGCCTGCCATTATGTTTATGTAATTCTGACAGTGTTCTTAATGACACACTAACAGATTGTAAAACACGCTGCTGGCATTTACTTGTTTTTTATATTTTTAAAACAATGTCCTTCATGTAACAGTAGTTAAGCGCGGCAGAAGGACATCATCAGAGGCATGGTTAAACTGTAATTTACACCATTAGGAAGGCAGGAGCAATTTTTATTGCCTGGCAATTTTCTTGCTGAAATATTTGGACCATATGGCTCAATTTGTGTAATAACCTTAATTTCTGCACCCTTCAGGTCTGCCTCCATCTCCTACGGAATGGTAAAATGCGGTTTAGCAGAAAAGGCAACTGTCTATACTTAGAGAGTTGAGATTAATAACTTGTCACGTCCTGTTTTTGGTGAAGGAATTCGAACAGCAGCCAGATGGTATCTCTACAAATAACTGTCAGGGGTCTTGATCTAATCAATACAATGTATTAATACATCTCCCTTTGCTGTTTCTCCAGGGGCCAGTGCACAACATCTGGAAAGAGTGGGGGGGCCCGCCAAGTAGAAAGCCGATTCTTTTCAGAATCAAACTGAGCCCAATTAATTTTTCATGTATCCTTGATAACTGTTTCATAATGAGCTATGCGTCTTGACGGATTTGGGGTTGGCAGAGCAGGCTGCCCCTGCTTTCTATCCCCATTCAGTCCACTTATAGAAACCAACCCATTAATCAAACTATCTGGCATAAAACCTGAATCTCAGCTCAGCAAGAGATCAATAACCATCCTAAAAAAACACAGAACCAGCCACTAATGGGCACAGGTATCCAGCCATGACACAAGTAATTGCTTGAGCAAAAATAAAACTCTGTATCATAATCACCCAATAGGAACTTATATGAGAAAATTCATTACTTGTGTCTTGTCAAAAAGTAACATTTACATGCCTTAAAAAAATACTGTAATTTTACTATCTAGACATGACTATTATCTTTCAGAGGTAGACAATACACCTTTTGGAATGGATTAAAACTCTCTGATTTTGTAATGTGAACATTTAATAATTTAAGTATCATAGAAAATGTTTAAAAATGAGTTCTTTCACTTATTTTAAATTCAGAGTACCTGAGGGGCTTCTTCGTACACTCTTTAGCCCAACTGTATATGATGCACAGCGAGCCTACTGTGGTGAGAAGTCTGATGTGACATCACTTGGGTCAGAATTCTTCCCTTTTTGGCTGCCTTAATCGTGAGACTTATAATACAAACCATCAGCTCGTTCCTTTCCCAATGATTTCATCTCAAACCCTTACTCCCTGACCAAATTCAAACCAGTCCTTGTACTTTTCAGCTAGCACATCTCTTTTAGCTTGGCAGGCAGGGATTTCTGCATTCTGAGTCCCTCAAAAAGAGAGACCCAACATCTTTGTCTATGGAGAAAAATTCAGAGCAGAGAAAGGGAGATAGAGAAAACACACATGGCATACATCCTGAATTACGGCTTGCTTGGTGAAGCAGTCCTTGGCGGCTCTCAGACAACAGGTGGAAACCTGTTTTGCCCTTAGGAGAGTCTGAGATTTTCATTAGGAAAAAACTCCTGGGAAGTACTGCCATAGAGACAGTCCTTCATTGGCTGATAATCTGATCAAATCCTGCCAAGATGATAGAAAGGTCTAAGGAATCATCCAGGAACTTGAGGGTGATGCCACATTCATCTTTTCTGACAGCAGGACTGAGACTCATGATTCTCTGTGTGTTCACTCAATGCTTTGTGGTTCCAGAGGGTGAGTGCTGGGTTTGGAAACAGAGGAAGGAGTTAGGACAGCCCAGGTTCTTTTAAATGTTTGTAAGTACAGTCAATGCCTACGCACAACCAAAAATAATTGCTTATTATTTTGTAACTTATCCCTTCCCTTATTTGCTCTAAGAACACCATGGGCCCCAGCGAGGAGAGACTTTGCATCTGTCGTAGCTTCTGTGCATGACAGAATCTGAAAAGAAACTTAAGGTGAATAGCTGATGAATGGAAGAGTCCCATAATATTTCTTGGTCTTGATCAACCACTTTAGATTTTGTGTGTATTGGTCCACAATTGCAGACGATGCACAGTTTTCACGTGTGCATTAGTTTTCAGACAAGCTTAAGTTTTCAACTTTCACTTTGTTTACTGATGCTTAGTGTGAATGAACAGAAAATACCCTGATCATGGTATGATTCTAGTGGAGTTGCATCGCATCAAGCAAGAAAGCTATTTCAACAAATGGGTTACAGGACACACTAAAATGTGAGATTTGGGATCCACAATACATGGTATTCATAATTTTCAATTTTGAGAATTTCATTAGCAAAATATTTAATACATACAAATTTATTTGGGGTCTCCTACTTCACAGCTATGATCCCCAAGGCTAGCCATTGGAACTTAGTAACATCCAGCTCCAGCATTAACAAGATGTTTCACCTTAAACATTATATCGAGATAAAAAAGATTCATTTGGAAACCCATCACATATGTATTCACAGGTGGCGGGTGTGGGTCATTGCATTTGGATTAAAAAGCAAATGTCTCTCTCTACATGAGAGGTCACTGGCTGGTATAAGGCAAAATCTTTTCACTGTTCGGCATAATTAAAATATTCCAACAGTGGTTTCAGTAATTTAAAAATCACGGTATTGTTGTAATATTTTTCTAGGCTTCAGGAGCTCACCATTGTTTGGCCCAATCAAATCTGGGAACACTGGAGAAGTTATCACCCATCAAGGTAATTACTTTCAAGTTGAAATAATTACTCTATCAATGTTAATGGTCTTTCAACTTCAATAAAGCACTCACCTGCCGATAATCACGGCTAACCTCTTGCTCTAATGCAATTCCCTCTCTATTTAGTAGGTTATATTACAGCCGTTACAGTGGTCACTTGTCCTGAACAGCTGCTGAATTTCACTTTGATCGGCTGTGAACCATAAAAGAATTGGTCATCTGTGTATGATTCCCCCTCACCCAGAAGCCCTTGCAGAGCTCAGAACGTGATCTCTTAGCTACAAAGGGGGACTCGGGAGCAGCCATCTTGTCTCAGGTACTGGTGACTTTCCACTGGCGACAAGAGCCCTGGAGTTCAATTAGCTTCTGCCCTTCACTGCCATTTACAGCTTGCTGTCTCTGCTAAATAGTGTATATTCTGAATTTACGGCCTGGGCTTGTTTAGAGTGTGGGCTAGTTCCTTTTACTTTCATATATATATATGTGTGTGTGTGTGCATATCCATATATCCATATATTATTTATTTATTTATTTATTTTTGTAAAAGTCACATAATATAAAACATACTATTTTAACCATCTGGAACTATGCAGGTCAGCACTAGGTACTTTCACATTGTGAAAGGTCTCACATCATCCATCTCCTGAATTTTTATCTTCTTAAACTGAAACTCTTTCCCCATTAAACTCTAACTCCCCATCCCCTCTTCCCTTCCCAGGCATCTACCAATGTACTTTCTGACTCTATGAATTTGACTATCCTAAGTATATCATAATTAATGGAATCAAACAGTATTTGTTAACAAGGCTCAAACAGTATTTGTTAACAAGGCTCTGAGAAAATCTTGGTGTCTAAATAGAGCTTCCTTATAATTCAGTTAAAGAGCAGGAAAAAACAACATACCTGAGTTAAAGGGCAAACAGTCTTCCCACCCGTGTCCCATATACTGATGGCAAAAGTGAAGTGGGTGGCTGCCAACCTGGCAACATCTGTATGATTTGGGAAGTGTGTGTGTGTGTGTGTGTGTGTGTGTGTGTGTGTGTGTGTGTGTATGTGTTTGGGAAGTGTGTGTGTGTGTGTTCAAAAGACCATATGTTTTGCTGATAGGATCTCAGCTCTAAGGGAATGGGTAGGGCCCTGTGAGTGTCATGGCAGGTACACAGAGCTGCGTCTAGAGTGGAAATGGCCTGAGGAAGACTCTTAGGGTGACCAGTGTGAGATGTTGATGGTCCTGAAGGGAGATGGGTCAGGACTAAACCTCAGGGAGATGAAAAGCATATTCTCGCTCTGGGAAACTTAGGAAGGAAATAGAGTCTAGCCCAATATCTGAGATATTACCTGGAAATTAACTGTAAGGTAAGAGGAAATGTTTAAACTTGCAAGCTCAGCATTTTGTTGCAAGGTAAGGCCTGCTTAAAAGAAATACAACCTAAGTTTTCCCAAAGGGGCTTCTTAGGTGGCTCAGTAGGTACAGAATCTGCCTGGCAGTGCAGGCCATGTCGGAGGCCTGGGTTTGATTTCTGGGTCTGGAAAATCCCCTGGGGTAGGAAATGGCAACACACTCCAATATTCTTGCCTGGAAAATTCCATGGACAGAGGAGTCTGACAGGCTAGAGTCCAAAGGGTCATCCATGGGATCACAGAGTTGGACATGACTGAACGCAGCACAGAACATAGTTTTTCCAGTCATGACAAAATTCATATAGTTGCCTTATCCAAACCTAATAGTTTCTACATTTGCTCATTTTTTAAAGCCTCTGTTATTTCAAAATAATAGGATGTCTGAAGTTTTATAGCCTATTTATATTGCTATTTCCAGTCTTAAAGTATTTTGCATATGCATTAATTTATTTAGCCTTTCGACAGTCCTGTGAGTCCTGTCAGTTCAAACTTGACAATTAAATAGGATGCCGGATCCATTTGAAGTTTAACAGTGTGATCATTTGAGGAGAGAAGTGGACATTGTGGGACTTTTGACCAGAAGACTCAACATACTGTAGAAGCAGAATCAACAGAACTTAGTAAAAGATTGGATATGGAAGTAAAGTAGAGGACACAAGCCACACAACTTATGGTGTGGCTTAAGCAACTAGAAAGATGATGGAGCCATTTAGCTATGTAACAGGGTGTGCTGCAGAATAATGACTAGAGTTTAGAAAAATATGTGGTTAGTACATAGCTCCTGCCTACTGAGAAACCTGTATGCAGGTGAAGAAGCAACAGTTAGAACTGGACATGGGAAAATGAACTGGTTCAAAATTGGGAAAGGAATATGTCAAGGCTGTATATTGTCACTCTGCTTATTTAACTTATATGTAGAGTACATCATGTGAAATGCTGGGCTGGACGAAGCACAAGCTGGAATCAAGATTGCCAGGAGAAATATCAATAACCTCAGATAGGCAGATGACACCACTCTAATGGCAGAAGGTGAAGAGGAACTCAAGAGCTTCTTGATAAAAGCGAAAGAGGAGAGTGAAAAAGCTGGCTTAAAACTCAGCATTCAGAAAACTAAGATCATGACATCTGGCCCCATCACTTCATGGAAAATAGATGGGGAAAAGGTGAAACAGTGACAGATTTTATTTTCTTGGGTTCCAAAATCAATGTGGACAGTGACTGCAGCCACGAAATTAAAGATGCTTGCTCCTTGGAAGAAAAGCTATGACAAACCTAGATAACACATTAAAACGAAGAGACATCACTTAGCTGACAAAGGTCCATATAGTCAAAGCTATGGTTTTTCTAGCAGTCATGTACAGATGTGAGAGTTGAATCATAAAGAAGGCTGAGTGCCAAAGTATTGATGCTTTCGAATTGTGGTGCTGGAGAAGACTCTTGAGAGTCCCTTGGACAGTGAGGATATCAAATTAGTCAATCCTAAAGGAAATCAACCCTGATTATTCATTGGAAGGAATGATATTGAAAATGAAACTCCAATATTTCGGACACCTGATGCGAAGAGCTGACTCACTGGAAAAGACCCTGATGCTGGGAAAGATTGAAGGCAGGAGGAGAAGGGGGGACAGAGGATGAGATGGTTGGATGGCATCACTGAAACAATGTTTGACGTAAGTTTGAGCAAGCTCCTGAAGGACAGGGAAGCCTGGTGTGCTGCAGTCCAGGGGGTTGCGAAGAGCTGGACATGACTTAACAACTGAACAACACTGTAGCTCTACTGGAAGTGCCAGGCAAACGCCTGCACGACGTACAGAAAGTATCAGCTTTACGTCTTCAAGTTCATCTCCCCTCTGAAGATCTGTTTAAGACAACTTATATAAGAGAAGATCCAGGTTTATGAAAAGCAAGTTCCAGAGAGGAATTCTGGAGGGCAGTTTCTCCAGGTTATCTCTTTACCACTTGAGAGAGGGAGGGGAAGTGCTCCACATTTCTCTCTCAGGCATATGAAGGACATCCTAGATCAGGGGTTTCCAGCCTCCAGGATCTAATGCCTGATGATCTGAGGTGGAGCTGATATAATAATAACAGAAATAAAGTGCACAATAAATGTAATGTGCTTGAATCATCCTGAAGCCATTCCCCCCATGCCAGTCTGTGGGAAAACTGTCTTCCACAAAACTGGTACCTGATGTCAAAAAGGTACCACTGCCCTGGAGAACATCAGGAAGAAATTGAGGGTGCCTGCAAAAAAAAGGTAAGATGGACCTTCCACTTTCTTCAAGAGGCCAGCTATGGAGGTAAAGAGACTTATAGGGTAATTTTTGTGCAGCCACCAGGGTGAAGAAGGGTCTTCTGAGATTGTTACGTGATCCCAGGATTTGGGGATCATGGCCTAACACAGAAGCTGATACCTGCTTCTCATTCAATGAATTCTCAAGTTCTGAGGCTGGCTGGGTCTCACCCAGTGGTAAAGCAAGTAGAGAAGATAGTGCTGGACTAGTTGTACTTTCCTTTTTAAATAGAACAACTTTTCCGTAAGCCTATGAATGTCAAGAAAGGAATGAGTTTTGCTAACATGCTAGGTCCTGATATTGGCTGACATTTTGGGAGAGGGGAACCTACAAGTTGAAGGCTGTGGGTGGATCTTTGGGGCAGTAATGGACAAGGGTGCAAGAAATTTGCCAAAGAGTGTGTTGCCTGCATCAGGAACTGTGAAGCATGGAATTTCCAATGGGAGACATCTATGTAACCCATAAAAAAAAAAAAATCCCATGAGACACTTACACATACGAAGGCAATGGTAGATGGACCGGAACAATATTAGGCTCTGCCTCTTTTAGTTTAATTTTATCTTTTCTACCATGACCCTTGGGAAATCAACAAGAACAAAAGAAATAAAAATGGACATGCCTTCTATTCCCCACTGTTGATGCCTTAACACAAGTCAGGCTTTAGACTGGATTTAGACTGGATTTTTTAGCATACAAATGAGTCTTGATTATCAAAACTGGGTGGTCTTTGTCACTGAAAGTGACTGGAAAACCATGGAACTTGCTCTAGAGCTCTCATGAGCAAGGAAGGAAGTCCTGATAAAGCTTGTGGAATAAAGTGGTTGGAGATAAGTAAGGCCCTTCCAAGGAACTAGTTACACAAAGTTCAAGACTTACATGTTTTTTTATGCCCAATAATACTGAGCAAGTAGATTGGTTAGTTACTAGGGTAGGGTAGGGTAGGGTATTAGAAAAAAGCAGAAAGATAACAGAAGCCTAATAAATGAACAGTTGAGAGCAAACAAAGTTCTTTACAATAAAAAATGGGTTGTACCAACACGTTGTTTTGTGTGACATCTACTCTGCCATATTTTGTATCAGAATGAATGATGTTATTACTCATATTCTATAATGTGAAAGTCCCAACTGACACAGAAAGTATGGCTATTGTTTTTATCACTATTTTTTCTTGATTTTGGAACAACAGTCACCAAAGTAGTCTTTTTAGATAACTATATTTCCCACAGCATTTCTTTTGACTTATCAGTGGATCTGGGGAAAAATGCCAAGAACAATCAAATTTAAGAGCTCCAACTAACTCAAGATCATATGTAAAGAGCAATAATATTTTACACTAGACTAAGCCAAAATGAAAATGGGATTAAAAATAAATCATTGATTTATTCACAAACTCCCTATCTTATGGCAATTATAAAGAGTCTCATTTTTCCCCCTTACATATCTACTTAATGGTAAAGAGATTTGCAACAACCACATGGGGACATTTTGAATACTTCCTCTGTGACATTGGGCAAGGAAGTTTGGCAATTAGAATCTAGAAACTAGAGTCTGTAATTCTGGATTTTATTTCCAGATCAGAAGCCAACTTTTAGTGACCCATATAATTTGCTTACTCCTCAGCACCGCATGCTTGATTCTACGTACAGAGCGAGGGACCATCTATCTTTCAGGGGACTGGGCAAGTGTCTAATCTGGGCTTGATGTTTTATAACCCTGTGGGGTGAACAGGGATATAGTGACAGCACAGACTAACAGGTAAACCACTTTTGCCTTTCTGTCCCAAGTTATTTTTGCCAGTGTGATGGCAGGTGCCAGGGAGAAAAAGCAAACACATCTGAATGGTGGCAACAGTACCGCCAACCTCGCCAGGAGTGTTCCCTGTAAATACCACCATGGAACTCTCCTGTGCCAAGCAAGGCTACATGCAGTTTCTCTCCTGACACCACACAATTCATCACCGAGTTAATTGGGAGGGGGCTTAAGGACTTCTACCTAAAGCTGGTTTTCAGTAGAGGAGGGGCTTGGTTTGAAGAGATCCTGACGAACTAGATATCTCTCTCTTCCCCTTATAAGAATCTCTGTAGGTCCAGAGATGAAACTTTTCATGTGATTAGGAGAGAAGCCGGTAATACATTAAAAGCCATACTCTTTCCATTTCGTCTCTCCTGCTGCCTCTGCTGCTGCTGCTCCTGCCAACACATATGCTCTCCACCCCCATGGAGGGCCCCCACTGCCAGTTCTCCATCCACTGCCACCATCAGGAGGACTCATGCATTCATTGCACCTGTTTTATGAGGCTCTCCCAGCTACGTCCACCTGTCTATAAACAGCTCTGGGGGGACTCTGGGACAAGTTAGTGATGGCACGACTCTACACACAATTTATTGGTGACTTCTCGTGGGGGGATGGGATCCCAAGAGAAACAAGAGAGGCATTAGTGACACCTCTTGCAAGTATGGGAACTGGATTGCAATCCTGGATGGTGGGGATGGATTCTGTATCTCACAAATTGAAAATGTAGTTCCTTTGCTCTGGTGTATTTCAGCCACAGCTGTTAATAAAACAAAAAATTGGAAAATATCCTAGGAGAGGCACAGAAATGGAAAGAGGCAGTGAAGACATTTAGTTGATGTAGGAATTGGAAAAACAGTGCGTAGAGCCAGGAAGGCTATAGAGAGATTTAAAAGTAAATCACCATAGAAATGGTAAGGACCTAACAGAAGCAGAAAACTAAGAAGTGGCAAGAACACACAGAAGAACTATACAAGAAAAGTCTTAATGACCTTGATAACCATGATGGTGTGGTCACTCACCTAGAACCAGACATCCTGAAGTGTGAAGTCTGGTGGGCCTTAGGAAGCAATACTATGAACAAAGCTAGTGGAGGTGATGGAATTCTAGCTGAACTATTTCAAATCATAAAAGATGATGCTATGAAAGTGTTGCACTCAATATATCAGCAAATCTAGAAAACTCAGCAGTGGCCATAGCGCTGAAAAAGGCCAGTTTTCATTCAAATCCCAAATAAAGGCAATACCAAAGAATTGCCACACAATTACACTCATTTCATATGCTAGCAAGGTTATGTGCAAAATCCTTCCAGCTATGTTTCAGAAATTTGTGAACTGAGAATTTCCAGATGTACAACCTAGGTTTAGAAAAGGCAGAGGAACCAGAGATCAAATGGCCAACATTTGTTGGATCATGGAGAAAGCAAGGGAGTTCAAGAAAAAATATGTACTTCTGTTTCATTGACTACATTAACTATATGGATCACAACAAACTTTGGAAAATTCTTTCACCTGTCTCCTGAGAAACTTGTATGCAGGTCAAAAAGCAACAGTTAGAATTGAATAGGGAACAATGGACTAGTTCAGAATTGGGAAAGGAGTACATTAAGGCTATATATTATCACCCTGGTTATTTAACTTATATGCAAAGTACATCATGCAAAATGCTGGGCAGGATGGATGGATTCACAAGCTGGAATCAAGATAGATGGAAGAAATATTAACAACCTCATGTATGCAGATGATATCACTCTAATAGCAGAAAGTGAAGAGGAACTAAAGAGCTTCTTACTGAAGGTAAAAGAGGGAAGTGAAAAAGCTGCCTTGAAACTCAACATTCAAAAAACTAAGATCATGGCATCCAGTCCCATCACTTCACAGCAAATAGAAGAGGAAAATGTGGAAGCATTGCAAGATTTTATTTTCCCGGGCTCCAAAATCACTGTGGATGGTAACTGCAGCCATGAAATTAAAAGACACTTGCTCCTTGGAAGGAAAGCTATGACAAACCTAGATAATATATTAAAAATCAGAGATATCACTTTGCTGACAAAGGTCCAAGTAATCAAAGCTATGATTTTTCCAGTAGTCATGTATGGATGGGAGAATTGGATTATAAAGAAGGCTAAGCACTGAAGATTTGATACTTTTGAACTATGGTGCTGGAGAAGACTCTTCTAAGAGTCCCTTGGACTGCAAGGGGATGAAACCAGTCAATCCTAAAGAAATCAATTCTGAATATTCTTTGGAAGGACTGATACTGAGCTGAAGCTCCAGTACTTTGGCCACTTGATGTGAAGAGCTGATTTATTGGGAAAGACCCTGATGCTTAGGTTGAAGGCAAAAGGAGAAGGAGGGGGCAGAGTATGAGATGGTTAGATAGCATCACTGACTTAAACGACATGAATTTGAGCCAACTCAGGGGAGACTGCGGAGGACAGAGGAGCCTGGCATGCTACAGTCCATTGGGTCTCAAAGAGTTGGATATGACTTAGCAATTGAAAAACAACATCAACACATGAGCAGCAGAAACTCAGAAGCAAAGAAACTTATAAGCTTAGTAGTAAAAAATCTGTGTCTCAGACTTGACTACTCTCTTCCCTCAGAGTCTCTGCCCAATAGCCCAGCTGCATGACAGACTTCTCTCATACAGTAGAAGGTAGTATAGAGTATTGGCAAATTGAATAGAGTACTCAATGACTATTTGCCAAATTGGATTGAATGGTCAATAGCATGTTCTTGAGCCTGAGGGTCCAATATACTAGTATAGAAAGAAGTAATGTATTTTGAATAGGAAGAGATGAACCTCAAATATAGGAGGAGGGATTTGGATAGGCTAAAAGGAACATTCTTCTCTGATAATGAGGAATTGGAAAGAAGAACCTCTAGAATCTCCTTCTTTAGGTATCTTTAAACAATGTTCTCTTGGGGACATAGGAATGGATGAAACTCAAAGACAATAGTCAGTTTTCCTGATTACTTCTTTCAAAGATGTCAGTCCATAAAGAGTCATGGAAACTTGGTCTAGTGACCATAATGTCATAACTCTAGCCTGATTGCTTTGTGGAATATGTCCTTGATTGCTAAAAAGTTCAAATGGGACTTTTCTTGATGACCCTAATGAAATTTCCTCTTAGGATATTTAGGGACAAAGATCCAGATTTTGGAGGACCACTTTGGACACACACACACATACGTAAACTCAAAAGGAGAATGCAGAAATACTGTTTCTCAATTATTCTGGCTCTTCTTTTTAACACTGCAAAGATTAATCTTTAGAAACATGGAGGAATAAAATAATATTGGTCTGGTAGATGAATGTTGGGGAAGGCCCATATACCAAGAGACACATAAGACTTAAAGCTTGAGGCTATAAACCTTCCTCTTTTGAAGGAACTTTTTAGCATGATAAAAATGGAACCAAACAGATTAAAAAAAGAACATAGTTCATTGAATACTTTGAGTATTGTGCTGTAAAATGAAACTGGATATGAAGGGATGAGGGCTTCCCAGGTGGCTCAGTGGTAAAGAATCCACCTGTCAGTGCAGGAGATTCAGGAGAAGGGGGTTCAGTCCCTGGGTGGGGAAGATCCACTGGAGAAGGGAATGGAAGCCCACTCCAGCACTCTTGCCTGGGAAAGCCCACGGTCAAAGGAGACTGGCGGGCTGCAGTCCATGGGGTTGCAAAGAGTCAGACACGACGAGCAAATAAACAAACAACAATGTGAAGGGATGACTTAGAGGCTAAGTCATGTTGGAATTCCAGTAGAACTTTCTGAGAGATTAAATGTTTAGGCTCATATCTATGAAAGCCATATTTAAAAGATTAGAAGTTTAATAATTGTACTATTGATGCTGTCAATAAAATATGTTTACATTAAGATGTCTCATTCAGAAAGCTCCTGTCAAGGATTTTTCAGTATTCTTCTTTCAGGGTGGAAGTTGAGGACATGAATACAAGGGTATGGTGGGAGATAGATTTCCCCATGGAACTTCTACACTTAAGAATGTTGCCTCTAATCTTATAATGAGGGCACTATTAAATGTAATATAAAAGACCATGATATATAAATAAGTGTCAAATAAAAAAATAAATTCTTAACTCTAAATATAATTTTCGAATATAAATTTCAGCAAAATCTTTTTGGATCCACCTCCTTGAGTAATGAAAATAAAAACAGAAATGGGACCAAATCAAACTTACAAGCTTTTGCACAGCAAAGGAAACCCTAAACAAAATGAAAAGCGAACCCACAGAATGGGAGAAAATATTTGCAAATGAAGTGACTGACAGGGGATTAAACTCCAAAATTTAGAAACAGCTCATGCAGCTCTATTTAAAAAAATAAACAACCTAATCAAAAAATGGGTAGAATATCTAAATAGACATTTCTCCAAAGAAGACATACAGATGGCCAAGAGGTATATAAGAGATGCTCAACAGTGATAATTATTAGAGATATGCAAATAAAAAAAAATTAGTGTCACCTCACACCAGTCTGAGTGGCCATCATCAAACATTCTATAAACAATATATGCTGGAGAGAATGTGGAGAAAAGGAATCTTTTTATACTGCTCATGGATATATAAATTGGTACAGCCACTATGGAGAACAGTATGGAGGTTCCTTGTAAAACTAAAAATAAAACTACCATATGGTCCAGCAATCCCATTCCTGGGCATTAGAGTTTTCTAATTTGGAAAGACACAAGCACCCCAATATCCACTGCAGTACTGTTTACAATATCCAAGACACAGAAGCAACCTAAATGTCCTTTGACAGAGGAAAGGACATAGAAGATGTGGTACATATACACAAGGGACTATTACTCAGCCATAAAAAAAAAATGAAAGAATGACATTTGCCACAACAAGGATGGTCTTAGAGATCGAATTTCTAAGTGAAGTCAGAGAAAGACAAATGTGTGGAAATATATTCCACTTATATGTGGAATATAAAAAAAAATGATACAAGTGACCTTATTTGCAAAACATAAACAGACTCACAGACTCAGAAAACAAATTTATGGTTACCAAAGATGAGATGTAGGGGAGGAGGGGTAAATTAAGAGCTTGGGATTAACATATTCAAACTATATATAAAATATAAAGCCTTGCTGATAGTCAACAAGGATCTACTGTATAGCATAGGAACTCTACTCAACATTCTGCAATTACTTATATGGGAAAAAATGGATATATGAAAAAGCATGACTGAATCACTTTGCTGTGCACCTGAAACTAATACAACATTGTAAATCATCTATATTCCAATATAAAACAAAAATTAAGTTAAAAATGAAGATTTCTTTAATTAATACATTGCTTATTTCTTAGTCATATGAGAAATTTGAACATTGGATAGTGAGAAAATATTACATTCTATTCATTTATGAAGATTCTTCTGGAGTTTCATTAAAATATGTTTGCCTCACCTTATTTAGGTATTTTGGGTATCCTCTATAAGATAACTTTCATGTAAATTGGGCTTCCAAAACTGGAAACATAGAAAATGATCAGTCTTTGAAAGTGATGCTTTATGTTGTCCAGTTTTTCTTCCTTGTGAGGGGTTTTCATATTTAGGACAGTCATCGCACATTTTGAAAGCCATGTGTATTTCACTCCCAAGACCACAATGTTTCATCTCTCCCATGGGACCCCTTCAGTCTTAGGGTTTCCTGCTGACCTCCCAGAGCATATCTTTCGGTCTTTCCTATTTTGTTAATATCTGCTACCTGCCCATCATTCTGCTCAATGCTGGGGAGAGTCAGGGCTGCCAACTAATATCCATGAGACATAATTTGATTAATTTGGAGTTTTACAGATCTTTACTAAGATTAAATTTTTTTAAATAAAATAATAGTCATTAAAAAAATAAAAAATAGAGAATTACATGAAGCAAAATGTAAAACTGTCTCCTCTCTACAGGTAGCCTTATTGATAAGGGCAGAGAAGTTCCTTGTCCCAATATATCTCCTCTCTATACTTACAATATTCTAGAACTTTTTATACAAATAGAATCACATTTACAAATTTTCCAGAGCATTTCTTGTTTAACACTTTTGATGTATGATTTTTTCATGTGTTGTGGCTTGTGGCCAGTAGGTGGTGGGGTTCGGGATCTGAATCCCAGTGTGGTGAATATTATGGGCTGTAACCCACTACTTCGCTTACTTTTTAGTGTTCAATTCTCATCTCTGCAATATTATAAGAAAGAAAGCTCCCTGAGAGAAGGACCATCCTGTTTTTTGTATTTCCTATAGAACATAAGGCTATGCCAGGTACAAAGAAAGCTCTCAGGAGATAGAAGGTAAATTGAATTAAGGAGTGGTATGGGCCAGAGGAGGCCAACCCTGAAAAATCACCATTAAGTTATAGTGCATGTGATGTATATGTATAACTATATCTATTTATCTAGATAGGTATATCTAGAAATTAAATTTTCTTTTTCCTCAAAGAGTCAATAATATCATATTTACATATGTGACATGTCTAATTTTATCTGAGCTTCATCCCTGTGAGGTGCAGAGGGAAACATTTAATACTTCTATTTAATGGGTCTGAAAGTCATGCAAAGAGAGATCAGTTATTTTTTGGCAGTAACACAGATTAACTATGATCTGAACACTGGTCTCCAGTATCTCCTATACTTAGTTCAGTATCCTGTCCCCATGACTACTTTGCAACTTTTGCACTTAAAAATTCCCATATATTTAAGCATCAAGTAAAGAAAAATGATAAGCCAGCTAAGGAAATTAATGTCAACATATTAACCATATAAGTACCTGTTCTTATACACAATGGAATATTTCAGCCATAAAAAGGAACCAAATTGCGTTAAATATACAGCGATGGATAGACATAGAGACTGTCATGCAGAATGAAGTCAGAAAGAGAGAAACATATATCAATGCAAATATGTGGAATCTAGGAAAATAGTACAGGTAATCTAATTTGCAAAGCAGATATTGAGACACAGACATAGAGATCAACCATATGGATACCAAGGGTGAAGGGAGGGGTGATAGGATGAATCGGGAGATTGGGATTGTCATATATATACTATTGATGCTATGCATAAAATAGATAACCAAAGGGAAAAAAATAGATAACAAACAAGAACCTATTTTATAACACAGGGAACTCTACTCCACGCTCTGTGGTGACCTAAATGAGAAAGGAAATCCAAAAAGAGGGGATATATGTATATGTCTAGCTGGACCATAAAGAAGGCTGAGCACTGAAGCACTGAAGAATTGATACTTTTGAACTGTGGTGCTGGAAAAGACTCTTAATAGTCCTTGGACAGCAAGGAGATCAAAACAGCCAATCCTGAAGGAAATCAATCCTGAATATTCACCAAAAGGACTGATGCTGAAGCTGATGCTCCAATATTTTGGCCACCTGATCTGAAGAGCCAACTCATTGGCAAAGACCCTGATGCTGGGAAAGACTGAAGGCAAAAGGAGAAGGGGACATCAGAGGATGAGATGGTTAGATAGCATCACCAACTCAATGGACATAAGTTTGAGAACGCTCCAGGAGATAGTGAAGGACAGGGAAGCCTGGTGAGCTACAATTCATGGGGTTGCAAAGAGTCGGACATGATTTAGCAATTGAACCACAACAATAGCTAATTCACTTTGCTGTACAGTAGAAACTATTAATAACAGAACATTGTAAAGCAGGTACACCTCAATAAAAATTAATTTAAAAAATCTAAGTACCTGTTATTCTTTTTTTTTCTTTTTTCTAAAGTTCTTACCATCACTGTGAAAGCATGCACAGCAGAGAAGTTCAAGGTCGAGTTATCAGTTTTCTGTTGGTAAACCACACGATACTGGAAGATGATGCCATTGGGAGAGTCCGGCTCAGTCCAGTTCAGCAGAACTGAATGGGCACCAGTGACTTGAGCCCAAGGTGCCGGGAAATCTTGAGGTGGGGCTTCCAGAGTCCGTGCTGACGACCACAGACTCTCCACAGAGCCCCTGGAGTTACAGGCTCTGACCCGGTACTCATAGAGCGTGAAAGGCCTCAAAGTGTCTGCATTGTCAATAAATTCAAGGGCTCCTTCCGACCAGACAAACACAAGGGACTCCTCTTCAATGCCAGTAGGACGTCTGAAAGGAAACCAGGAAGGAATCAGTGACACTGCACACTCAAGAAGGTTTGTGGACAGAGTAAGAAATTGCTTTTTAGAAGAATTTGTTACAAACTCAATTTTTCAACAGTCCCATTAACAAAATGAACATGGTAAGTCTAATAATAGGAGTTTGCTTCAGAACTCTTTAAAGGGTAAAAGTCAAATTTATTTCAGATGGCTTCTCCAAAACCTAGTAAAAAGCAGAGTATGCTCAAAAAATTCTTTCAACTAAGGAAGGAATTTAGTCCCATCTTTAGATTTTACTGATGTCAAAACTAGGGCTCATGAAACCAGACAGAAAAAAACAAGTAACTATCACTTTATTGTACATCTGAAACTAACACAACATTGTAAATCAATTATATTTCGACCTTCTCCCTCACCCGACCCCCCAAAAACCCCTAAGGCCCATGCAAACTCTTTTGGTACTCAATATATAGAGCATTGGAGAAGGCAATAGTAACCCACTCCAGTATTCTTGCCTGGAGAATCCCATGGACACCAGAGCCTGAGGAGCTACAGTCCAGGGGGTTGCAGAGTCAAACACGACTGAGCAACTAACACCCACACACACGTAGAGCATTAAATGTCTAAGTAAGAGAAATGGAATTGTCAGTTGTTAGAATGACCCCCAATATGTAATATGGTATTTTATTTGGAACAGATACTTGCTAATCTGGGTATAAAATCATGATGCAGATCTGACCAGAATGGGAAGTTTCCGAGGAATTGTGGTCGGTCTCTTTCTGTGTTACCAGCATCTGAACCCAGTAAGCTCAATAAAACTTTTTTTAAAAATTAAAGTATAGTTAATTTACAAAGGTGACTTAATTTCTACTATACAGCAAAGTGATTCAGTACATTTTTTTTAATATTCATTTCCATTATGGTATATCTGAGAATACTGAATGTAGTTCTCTGTGCTTTACAGTAGGACCTTGTTGTTTATCTATTCTATATATAACGGTTTGCATCTACTAACCCCAAACTTCCAGTCCAAATAATTTTTGAATGAATGGCCCAAAGGCATATAATTCCATGGCTTTTCTACATCTTTGCCTTGTCTCTATCAACCCTTCTTTCCTATGAGGATAAGTATTCTAGGATGGGGAAGAATTGTACCCAAGGGATGACCCTTTCCTCGTTTCACTTCATCTCCAGTTGAGAAGAGATTGATGAATAAATCAGTATTTTCCAGGCTGTTAGGGGTATTTAATTAACTCACTCTTCAGATGCTGGGTTGTTCACACACTGCCATATCAGATTAACCATCAAAATGGAAAGGGTTATTAAGACAAAGGAAATGACAGTACCTTTCAAGAAAAGGCAGGATATTTAAAATCTTTAGCTTTGAGAATTTGATGATCCTCAAGTTTATAAGTCACTATGACCTAGGAAAGAGCAATGACAGTCTACCTGCTGGAGGCTGTGGGGAACTCACAGATAATCCCAGTGACCTGCAATTATGGTTCAACAACCCACCTCATTATTCCTTGCCACCATGCCTGGGCCAAACTCTGCACCCAGTATACGTGTGCAGCCTTTGTACTTGTTGCTGATACCAGGTACCAGGTGTGACAGTGGGACGGATCCATTCTAATGAGGACCACAGGGCTCACAGCCAAAAACTGCTCTCGGTAAGTTTTTCAAAAGGTGTTTGCTGAGAACATGATGTAGTAGACAAAAAGATGAACTTCTATGGGAAAATAAAATGGTCTCTTTTGTCTGGCTTCAAACTTTCTACAATTGAATGAATTTCTGTTAAACTCTCATGAATTCCTACATTGAGGTATAGCCACAGTTGTCATAAAACTGACATTCTATTAAAAAAGTAAAGAAAAAACAAAACAAAAAGGAAAAAATGTAGGAGAAAACATAAAAAATAAAAGAACACACACACACAATGGATATTCTTTTTTTTAATTTACTTTTTTAATTGAAGGATAAGTGCTTTGCAGAATTTTGTTGTTTTCTGTCAAACCTCAACATGAATCAGCCATAAGATATATACAAATCCCCTCTCTCCTGAACCTCCCTTCCATCTCCCTTCCCAACCCACCCCTCTAGGTTGATACAGAGCCCCTGTTTGAGCTTTCTGAGCCATACAGCAAATTCACATTGTGGATATTCTTTAAAAAATTGCCTGAAAGTGTAACTTTTAAAAATCTGTACTATGTAAGAGATAAAGTATTATGTTAGCCCCAAGTTTATCCACCAAAATAGCTGGAGGATGCAGCCTAGTTAAATATTCAGTTCTGATAAGAAATAATTAATATTATAGTGAGGTAACCATGGGAAGGACTGATGCTAAAGCTGAAACTCCAACACTTTGGCCACCTCATGCGAAGAGTTGACTCATTGGAAAAGACTCTGATGGTGGGAGGGATTGGGGGAAGGAGGAGAAAGGGATGACAGAGGATGAGATGGCTGGAGGGCATCACCAACTCGATGGACATGAGTTTGAGTAAACTCTGGGAGTTGGTGATGGACAGGGAGGCCTGGAGTGCTGGGATTCATGGGGTCACAAAGAGTTGGACACGACAGAGTGACTGAACTGAATTTAACCATTCCATCTGTGGTATTAAAAAAAATAGGACATTTTTATGTTGAATGAACTCTGAATAGAAGATGTTGAGTAGACAACAATTATTTCTAATTTATTTAAGATATAAGCTTCAACTGTTCATTTAACTGGAAGTGTTTCTTCCTGAACAGTCTGTGTGCAGGAAAATCACATTTCCAGTTCTCTCTGAAGAGCCAAATTGTTGGCTCTGCTTAAGCTCATGTGGGAGATACTTCAGTAATTTCCTCTTCTAATTCGAGTTAATTTAATGTTGCTTAACACTTAAGAAGAAAACAAAAATATTATTAACCCAGGAACTATATATTTTAAAGGGCATTCATACTTATGTTGTCTTCATGTAGTATAACCTTTTAAAGAACTCCCTACCCTCTTGGAATGCCAGTAGTTCTTAGTGCTTATCTTCAAAAGCAATCAAAATAAAATCCTATAATTTAATGCATTTCCCATAACAATTTAAGATTATGAGACTGCCAACCCTACCTCATGAAGAATATTAGAATACTCTGCATTTAAATAAATAACCAGAAACACCTGTAGTCACAGGAGATGGGTTGCAGGCCTTGCCTTGCCACACCATTAAATGACCTTGGGCAAACTCACCTGTATTCTCTAGTTTTCATTTTACTTTGTAAACTGGAGTAAATAATCTTATAGTGCATAATGTCTAGAATTTTGGTAAGAATTAAATAATTCTTATTTAATTATGCACATGAAAATCACTGGATCAAATGTAATACATAACACAAAGGAAGTTATCATTGAAATGATGCCCAAAGCCGTAAGAGGGTGTGGAGAAAAGGGAACCGTCCTACACTGTTGGTGGGAAGGTAAATTGGTGCAGCCACTATGGAGAATAATATGGAGGTTCCTTCAGAAACTAAAACTAGAATTACCATATGATCCTTGCAATCCTCTGAGTACAGATCTGGAAAAGACAAAAACTCTAATTTGAAAAGATACATGCACTCCAGTTTTCACTGCAGTCCTATTTACAGTAGTCAAGACATGGAAGCAACCTAAATGTCCATCAACAGATTAATGGATAAAGAAGATGTGGTACATATATACAATGGGATATTACTCAGCCATAATAAAGGACAAAATAATGCCATTTACAGGGCCTGCTGCTGCTAAGTCGCTATAGTCGTGTCCGACTCTCTGCAACCCCAAAGACAGCAGCCCACCAGGCTCCCCCGTCCCTGGGATTCTCCAGGCAAGAACACTGGAGTGGGTTGCCATTTCCTTCTCCAATGCATGAAAGTGAAAAGTGAATGTGAGGTCGCTCAGTCGTGTCCGACTCTTAGCGACCCTATGGACTGCAGCCCACCAGGCTCCTCCGTCCATGGGATTTTCCAGGCAAGAGTACTGGAGTGGGGTGCCATTGTCTTCTCCGTTACAGGGCCTAGAGATTATCATACTAAGGGAAGCAAGTTCAGTTCAGTTTAGTTCAGTTCAGTCACTTAGTCGTGTCCGACTCTTTGTGACCCCATGAATTGCAGCATGCCAGGCCTCCCTGTCCATCACCAACTCCTGGAATTTACTCAAACTCATGTCTATTGAGTCAGTGATGCCATCCAGCCATCTCATCCTGTCATCCCCTTCTCCTCCTGCCCCCAATCCCTCCCAGCATCAGGGTCTTTTCCAAGTTAGACAAAGACAAATACTGCTTGATATCACTCATATGTGAAAACTAAAATGTGATACAAATAAACTTATTTATAAACAGGAATAGACTCACAGATATAGAAAATAAACTTATGGTTACCAAGAGGGAGAGATGAAGGGGAGGGATAAATTAAGAATTTGGGATTAAAATATACACACTACTATATATAAAATAGATAAATAACAAGGTCCTACTGTATACCACAGGAACTATATTCAATACCTTGTAATAAACCATAATGGAAAAGAATCTGAAAAGAATATATATATGTACATACACATATATGTGTGTATATATATATAAAACTGAATCAATTTGCTGTACACCAGAAACTAACACAACACTGTAAATCAACTATACTTCAATTAAAAAGAAGTGATGTCCACAGCCAATATTGAGGAAGACACATCCAGCTGTTGTGTAAAGGCTGCATTGAACAGGGAGTGACGCATGTCATCACACAATGAAGTCATCTCAACAGTCTATATGAGAATAAATGTGAATCCTGAACCAGGCTCCTGGTAGAGGAAGTAGAAACCCAGGTGATTTAAAAAATGCTTTAAAAAGTCTGAATCATCCCACTTTCCTGAGTGAGTATCTGCTCTGGTGCTGGGGAAAAGACTTCAAATACCTTCCAAAAATTTTAAAGCTTAATTGCATTTAAAACTCTTCAGTGATTTGTCATGGAACTGGTCTGTGTTTATCACTCCAGATTCACCTTCTGAGATTTCTATTCCAATTTTACTTTCTGGTCAAAATCCAATGCTTAAAAAAATCCAGTGCTTAAAAAACCATCCAATCCTTGCCCATGTTTCCCTTGTATTCCATGATATTTCATGCTTCCATGCTTGGATATCTGTTAATCCTGTTCTGCAATGCCTTGTTCCGTTTTCCCTCATTTTTCTCCTCCTTTCTATAGGCTAACTCCAAATCAGCTTATAAAACTCAACCCCCATTTTGTCCAGTAAGTCTTTCCTTTGCTTCTCTCTCACACAGGGTTATGTATTTTTTGCACTGACAGCTGCCATGTCCAACTCTTTGAGACCCCATGGACTGTAGCCCACCAGTCTTCTCTGCCTATGGGGATTCTCCAGGCAAGTATACTGGAATGGGCTGCCATTCTCTTCTCCAGCGGGTCTTCCCAATCCAGAGGTTGAACCCAGGTTTCCTTCATTGCAGGCAGATTCTTTATCATCTGAGCCATCAGGGAAGCCTCAAACAGGGTTATAATATCCTCCTATGTGCTCAGCCTTTTCCTTATGGACTCACTTGTCACCATGTATTATAATAGACGTTCCTTTTTTATATGTCCCCTGCTATCCCACAAGCTCCCTGAAGGCAGGGACTCTACTTATTCTTCCACACGCTCTCAGCACCTAGTGTAGCATGGCGCACTGTGGTGGACAATGAGTATTTTTTGAAGCAGTGACTGGATACCAACTGGTTGACTAGAGTCCAAAATTTTGGTTCCAAGAAGAACCAGAGGAATGTTCTCATTATTAAGTTATTGTCTCTCAACTCTAAACCTACCCTTCTATATTTGGCTTTATGAGAGTAGGACGGGGACTCCATCGTCTACGTTTCTGCTCTGCCAGCTGACTCTATGTTGAGCTCTGCCAATAGGGGGTGCCAGGGGGTGACGCCAGAGAACTGAAAGGAAAAGGGGAATTGGCTCCTCCCTATCTGCTTCCTGCTTTCTTGCTGATTACATAAGGTTCTCTCCAAGGAGGATTTTTCACCTTGGAGGAGGTAGATCCTTCTCCCTTAGAAGCAGATAATTCAAGTGTGACATTTTCCCAGCACTTGGAAAGCCAGCTTTATCTCATGCCTCCTCCTACAGACATCTGCATCAGCTGGTGGGTGCCCGCCCTCCCCCACCCCCCAACCCTGCCTCCTCAAATGTCTGGGTCCCAGCATCAGAACTGCTTCTCCCTAATCTTATGAGTTTTAATAATTCAAGCTATTTCTCCTTGTTGCCTCAGTCCTATAGGTATTAGCTCTTTCCTGCAGTTGCCATCTCCATGATATCTTGAGTTCTCTTTTCACCTTCCAGTTATCTAGTCAACAAATTGACAACCAGTTAGTAATTCTTTAGATTAAATTCTCTCTGTTAAAATAACTGGTGTGGTTTTTCTTTCTTGAGCAGACTTTGATTGCTATAGAAAATGAGGATGATGCTCACAGAAAGAGGGAAATAAGAAAATCATAAAGAGGCTGATGATAGATTTGCATCTGGACTCACTGAACTTATCATTTTGTCTTTATCACACAATATTACATATTGACTGTAAAAAGTAATTAGAAAATACAGATGAGCAAAAAATTCAAGAATTATCCATAATCTATCTCTGGGAAATGAGCACTGTTAACTTTCTTTTGGTGTTTAACTTTGCAGATGTTTTTTCGTGTACATAAAAATGTAAAAATATTCTATATATTTAAAGAAAAACAGAATCATACTAGGTATACTGTAGTACAGTCTTCTTTTATTATCATTAATGCCTTTCTTTGTCCTGAAATATAAATATATAACTGCCAGATTTGTCTTCCAAAGCATGGCTATGGATGGTTAACCTTCGATAACTTCCTATTTTTTTAAATCATGCTTTATGTTTAACACAGTACTTTACATACATGATTTAATTCCCATGAAATTCTAGATGTTATTTTCTATGTTTATTAGCCTAACTTACATAAAAATGAAGCTTAGGGAAAATAGTGACTTGCCCAAGGTCACATAACTAGTAAGTGGCAGACCCAGGGCCTGGAAATTGTATCTTCTGACTGCAAATGCCATGCTCTAGTCAAGCTATCACATTGTTTCTCTATTTTACCCCAAACCTTCAATGGTTCACATTGTTTCCAAATCAAAAACCTAAACTCCTTAACCTAGCATCCAAAGTCTTCCAAAATCTAGCATCAAGCAGATCTTCTAAATTTTCCCTACAAATAACAAATCTCCAGCTAAGCCTGACTGCTGCTGCTGCTGCTGCTAAGTCGCTTCAGTCGTGTCCCACTCTGTGTGACCCCATAGATGGCAGCCCACCAGGCTCACCCGTCCCTGGGATTCTCCAGGCAAGAACACTGGAGTGGGTGGCCATTTCCTTCTTCAATGCAGGAAAGTGAAAAGTGAAAGTGAAGTCACTCAGTCGTATACAACTCTTAGGGACCCCATGGACTGCAGCCTACCAGCCTCCTCCGCCCATGGGATTTTCCAGGCCAAGAGTACTGGACTGGGTTGCCATTGCCTTCTCTGAGCCTGACTGCTACTGGGACCCTATACATTCAGTGTTGGGAATTTTGCTTATTCCATTAACTTTTTTCACCTGAGATATCTTTGCCATCAGGTAACTGAATGCTTGCTAATATTTTATCTACCACGAATGAAACAATACAAAATCCTGAAATGAGTGAGATGACACGTGGGAATTTTGTATACGTGGCATTTCCAATCAGTAAATTATAAACTAACGTTGACAAACTGTGTGTGTACTCAGTCACTAAATCATCTCTGACTATTTAAGACTCCCTGGACTGTAGCCCGCCAGGCTCCTCTTTCTGTGGGATTTCCTAAGCAAGAATACTGGAGCGGGTTGCCATTTCCTTTTCTAGGGGATCTTCCTGGCCAGGGTTTCCTGCACTGCAGGCAGACTGAGCCACCACCTGGGCTTTGAGGGATGAGCAGAATAGGGCGAAGGGGTAAAAACTTCTGGTATAAAAGAAATAAGTGTAACATACAACATGGTGACTAGACCGATAATATTACATTGCAAATTTGAAAGTCACTAAGAAAGTGAAAAAAAAAATTCTCAAAAGTAAAAAAAAATTTAACTTTGAATGATGACAGTTGGTAATTAGATTAACTGTGGTGATCATACTGAAATGTACACTAATGTTGAATCATTATGTTGAACTTTTGAAACTAATATAATGTTGTTTGTTAATTACACTTCAAGTAAACAAAAACAAAATCCAGTTTACATTTAGATATAAGGAATAGAGCCATAAAAGCAAAGGAAGAAATAATTGATGTGTTATTATATGATCACTAAAAAAATTTCCTTAATATACATGAATATAGGTAAATTAATAAGAAACTGTCCAAACTAAAATAGTCTAAGGATATATACTATACTATATACACACAAATACCAAATATATATTTGAAATAGTGTGGCTTATTATGACTAAAATTTTAATTAAAACAATAATAATATACCACATAAAATGCTGAACTTGCAAAGATTTGAAAGACTGTTGTTTCAATATTGAGAGGAGATTTCAGAATTAGAAATTCTTACATCCCATTTTTGAAAGACCATTTAGGAATCTCTAAGCTTCCAAGGTGCTGCAGTGGTAAAGAATCTACCTCCAATGAAGGAGATACAAGAGACATGGGTTTGATCACTGGGTTATGAAGATCCTCTGGAGTAGGAAATGGCAACCCACTCCAGTATTCTTCTCTGGAGAATCTCATGGATAAAGGAGCCTGGCGGGTTACAGTTCATGGGGTTGCAAAGATTTGGACATCACTGGGAATGAAGTTTAACAACCTCTAAAAGTTTAAAACAGACAAAATTGGATTCTGCACTTCTAGTACTAAGGATAATCTCCATATGCTTATTGTAAAGATATTTTTGGAGAATTGCTTTTGTAATGAAAACCTGGAAATCACCTATTTTGCCATTAATAGGGGACTGATTAAATAATACAAGATACATATTCATATAATAAAATATTGTTGAGTCTAAAAAAATGAGAGGTGTGTATATCCAAATGCAGAAATAAAATTTGAACAATTCTTTTATGTAAGGGAAATTAAAAATAGAAAACATTAATGTTACATATATTAAAATGAATAATAGTTATCTATCAATGAATTATATACAACATGAGTAAGTCATAAAATAGGCATTAACAACCTCTGTAATATTCTGTACTGTCAAAACTTTTTTTCCAAAAGAGTACTTCTAATTTAAACAGTCATTACATTTTTATTTTGTAAAGCCAAGTCTTAATGACATTAACTTTATCCAAGAATTCTCCATCAATAAAAGTGTTCCATAAATATTTCAGGAAGAATTCTTTTCTCCTGTATATTTTTTCACATTAAATAAAATGTGACAAATACTTATAGTTCTCACATTATATTGCTTGTTTTTCTGTTTGTTTAGTTTGACTTACATCTCCTACTATAGTAAAGGTCCTTTGTAATAGAGCCCAGATCCTACAGTAGAAATAAACATTATCATCCATTATCCATCTATCTATCTGTCTATATCTATCTGCTCTATCTATCTATCTTCACATCCATACTTCCTTTCCACATAACACAAATTGATTGCATAAAAATTCCTTTACCTTTCAATCAATGCCCCCTTTTTCTTAGTTTACTCAATCAGCTTAATTACTCATTCTAAAAAATATTATTTATGGTACCTTTCTTGAAATATTCTTCCATATCATATGTCCATTCAAACTATCTCAGATTTTAACCTTCAAAACCTTACTGAGCTTTTCAGAATACTCAATTATTTGAACTTGGAAGGCTCATCAGTTTTTATTTTTACAGTGTTTAGCAAGTGTTGGTATTTGTATATTTTTGTCTTTTATTGAACACTGATCAAATCTTTTTTAAAAATTAGAGACTGCTTTTGAGAATTAAAAACCCATGCATTTTTGTCTCTCTCAAAATAGAAGCTCCTAGCGGGAGATCATTTTATTACATGTCTTATAAAGTCTTAAGAAAGAGTGTTTGGTGGATTTTATAAGTGAAAGTTGTATTTTGTGGGTGAATTTTGCCATTTACAAGACTACAGATATAAAATAAAGGGGAAATGTTGAATAAGCTTTATTATACAAGCCATACTTGTATAAAGCCTAAGATGGCCTTATCTATAACCCTATCAGTAAACAGTTTGCAAAACACTAACATAAAGTTTGTCTCTAAAGTAGGAAATCTCTTTTGTAACTCACATGTGGTCAACAAAGTAGCCTAAATAATATATCAGACTAACAGGTGAACTAACCAGAAGCAATCGCATTAATAGTCTCCTCCTTATTAGGTTATTTTTTGTTTAAGTTTTTAAAGTCATAAATAGCTTATATGCTTATTAGGGCAGACCTCCCCCCTCCTTTTTTTTTTTTTTTTTTTAAACAGGATGCTATCTAGAGGCAACATGTAAACAATGAAAGGGAAATACGGAGGGAAAATGCTTTGGGGAGTTGGAGAGAGCAGAGTGACAAACATTTTCAAGATGGGATTGGCAAATTGACTTCCTGCAACTTAATGAAAATATCTGCATAGGTCAAACCCCACCTTTGATGTGAGCTAAATGGATTTCCTTTGGTGGTGATAGAAGAAAGAAGAGGCACATGATGAAGCAGAAATTACATGCCATAACCTCCCCAGAAAGCCCGCAGGCTCATGGCTATAACCATATGAGGGGCTCTATGGAGTCCCAGAATGAAAAAGAACTATGTGTCTACATTCTATTTCAGTCCTTACAAATTTCTGATTTTTTTGCAGCTATCTAAGAAAAATTTGATATTGTTGTTGTCTAAGCACATTTAAACTTCAGCTGAAATAACTGCCAAGTGATTCATGCCTATGTAGGTGAACATAACGATTGTATCTGAAGCCCCAGTGCGCCATTTTCATTTCACTTTAAATAAAAAACAAAATGTATCTATGTCAGTCAGTGCCCTTCTGCTGTACTCAGAGGTATCAAACAGGCTACAATTATGATTGTGAAGTGATTGTGTCACATTGGAGGAAGGTTTATTGCTTTTGAGTCTGCTAGGCAGTAACACATTCTGTTTCATATTACTCTTTATATCATTGTTTGGCTGTGACTAGAATAATCAAATGCCATCAAATGCTGTCAAATTCAATTTACAGTATTTTTCATTGAAGCAGGCTTTCTGCATTATATTTCCTGTTTTCCCTCTCTATAGCTGCCATGGAATAGTCACTGTAATCATGAGCTTTATTTACAAAACCAACAGAGTGAAGCCACATCCTGGTCTATAACAGATACTTTATTTCCCTTTATTCAGAATAGGAATTTGATGTGCTTTTCTCATACAATTAGCATTAAGTAGATGAAAGAAAACTATTCCAAGAGGATGAGCATTTTAGAGGCTGCTCTAACGTGCTAAGTGTAAAATGTAAATTCACATTAGACAGTTTTACATGTTTGTGTGTATTTGAATCAGAAATATTATTCTTCAAATTAATGTTTGCTGAGAGGAAAACATTTTGCTTGCTCATTCTGGGCAATGTCATTTACATAAAAAGAAAAGCAATGATAACTTTGATCCATCACAATCTTCCTATAAACCCAGACATGAAGGTTGGTCTAAATCAAAGGGTTTTACCATCTTAACAAGAGGAGCCTAAACTAAGTTTCACGATGTGTCTAGAGTGCAGGACCAAACAAGGGAGGGCTAGACTGCAGGAGAGACTACCAAAGGATGCTCGAGTGGGATGGGGATCTGAGAAAACTTGTGGGCTTTGTATGCCTGATGTAAATAGATGGCTTTTGGAAAGGGGTTTTCATCTGCAAAAACTGTCTGCCCGAGTCTGTCTTAGAAAGTGTCTTTTCTGTTGCACTGCTATGATCTGAATGAATGTGTTCCCCCAAGTTGATATACTGAAAGCCTAACCACCCAGGTGGTGATATTAGGAGGTGACTAGGTCATGAGGGTGGAGTCCTCATGCATGGGATTAGTGCCCTGACAAAAGAGTCCCCGCAGGACCTGCTGCCACTTTTGCCACTTTTGTGAGGACACAGAGAGAATACGGCCATCTGTGAAGCAGGAAGTGAGCCCTCACCAGAGAGCAAACCTGCCAGCACCTTGATCTTAAACTTCTCAGCCTCCAGAACCATGAGAAATAAATACCTGTTGTTTATAAGTCACCCGAGTTATGGTATTCTTGTCACAGCAACCTGAACGCACTAACACAGGCGGCCAGCTCTCAGTGGCGGGTTCTCTTTTCTCGTCTCTCTGTTTCTGTTTCACTTTCTCCTTTCCTGCTCTTTCTCTTCCTCCTTCTCTTTGCTTCTCTCTCTGTATCTATTTCTTTTCTCTCTCTCTCCTCCTCCTCCTATTTATTCACTATATATGTAAAGAAAACATTAATTTAAAACTATGTCTGTGTTGATCAAGTGAAAAATGGATCAAGGAGCTCAATGTCCTCAAACCAAACTGCCCAAGGAGTCTCAGTCTCTCTCAGTCTCCCCTACCCCGCTCACTGTCAGTCTCACTCTTTTCAGTCTCTCTTCCTTCTCTTCCTTCCCCTTGCTCCTTCCCTCTTTTCTTCATTTTTGGTGGACACACTTAGCTGATTATGCACATCATGGTGAAAAGAGGTTGCACTAACACTATCAAGTCAGCCCAGCGGAAGCCTCAAAACAGAAGGGGCCTTGCAGGGTGAGCCCCTCTCTCTGCCAATGAGAAGTGCCATCTTTTGAAGAAGAGGAAAAGCCCTTCCAATCTCACATATTAGGTGGTGAGAAATAACTAGACTTCTTGTCCTAGACCTGGTTCTTCCTCTGGAATGACTCTGGTTCTTGGCCATTGAACCTCCAGAGGATGGCTGTAACTCTCCATCAAAGGGAAGGCTTTGGGGGCTATGAGGTCTCATCTTTCAAAGAGGCTCAAACATAAACGTCACATGTTAGTTGTAGCTTTTTCCCCTTTGAAATGTGTAGAAGTATCCAGTACCAATTTTAGTTTCCAGTAGATGCTCAAAACACATGAATTCCCATTCATTCCCTTACGGAAATAGAAAAAAATATTTCAATCTACAGTACTGGAATAGTATACAATCTTAAATAATTAACAATAATAGTAATAGTCAATGTTACCTGTGAATAAAGTAGTTGATGATGACTCCATTTGGTTTCTTAGGTGGCATCCATTTAACCTCTATGCAAGCTGATCCCAGTGCCTTAAGAATAGGGGAATTTAGATCCATGGGGGCAGCTTCAGCTGTTTTAGCAAACATCCTACTGCTAACTCCACAACCTCCTTGAAAAAAAAAAACAACACCTTTAGTAATTGTCAAGTAAGAAAAAGAGCTACATGTACACATAGAAGGGTGGGAATACCATGAAAATCACTATATCTGAAATTTTGTATACACAGTTCTATACATACTTTAACTAGCATTTACATCTCTACAGGATTTGAATATTTAAATAAGAAATGATTTTTGGAAAATCCATTAACCACATTTTTGCATAGGCACAGACAATAAAGTTTATACCTTGAACTGAGTTTTCTCTAGTTTACTGCAGTTATTTGAGCCAGTAAGTGAAAATATGATTAAACTAAGTGTATGTGTGACCTGCTCTTAATAATAATATCTTATTTTGCCAATATTTAAAAATGATCGTTCTCTTGACACACAGAAGTCAAATAATGCATTTGAAGGATATGGTTTCAAATTCACAGGATACACAGAGATGCAGAAAGTGATTTTGCTTTTAAATTAAGAAAACTTTAATTTAAAGCCATTTCCTTGCGGATTAGCTGAAGATTGGAGCAAGGAAAACAATACTTTCCAACAGAAAATGTCTTGGTCTGATTTGTAGAGAAAAGCAGGCAAACTGACTCCGTTTTGGAAATGAAGCATAGCAAAATCACCAATCCCTAGTTCTAACCAACTCTGCGGGAAATAGTATTCATTTGGAGACAAAAGTTCCTAAGGACAGGAGTTTCGTGTTGAGCATAAAATTGGTAAATTTCCTTAATCTAAGGTGAAGCAACTTGTTTTGAGTTACACCTTTCTTCTCTTAGCAATTGGGTATTACATATTATATAACACTTGGAAGGATGAAGGAAGTGAGTGGGGCTCTTTCTCAAGTCCATACAGGTAGACGACGATTTTACTGACCACTAGCTGAAGCCATGAAACTGAAGGTGACAGTTTAGGGTCAAGAGACAGTTATCAGGGAAGCAGTGTAAAGTATGTTGAGATTCATTTGAGTGTAACTTAACTGCTTAATAATGTCTCCTTTCCTCCTACCTCACCCCTAAATAAAACTGAAATACAGCCAAGGTGAGGACATTTCCTAGGAGACTTTTGTATTGCCTATTTTGTTTTATATTACCCATGGTTTCTTTATGTGATCTAGGTGTTTTTCTTTTAAAAGGCTTTATAAAACAAGACTTTGCAAAGCCACCACTTTCATATATTTAAATATTCATGATTTAATGTGCAGAAATGCATAATTCTTCACTCAACGCAGGGCTCTGATTTTTTCTGAGTACAAAGTCCAGTACAAATAAGAAATGGAATGTTAGTCTTTGTATTTGAATTGAGAATCTATTTCTTTTTATTAAAAAAGATTTAAATGAAATTCTTTTTTATAAAAACCCTGGGCAAGTGTCTGAAAGACTTTCACCTTTTTGGCATGCTTGTATCCTTATCTCATACTGTGTGAATGGAGCCAAGTTTTCCAGAAGGATGGATTGATGATGACCAACAGAGGAGATCAGAGGTGTTGCACTTCCAGCATTGAGTAAGACATTGTACTCCACAGGCATTTTGGGGACAAGGATTCCTTTAAAGAGAGGGAATAAAACACATGTTTCTCTGTTTGGTCAACAAATGGTCAGCAAACGTTCATCTTTTAAGAACAGTGTATATTTAAAATTTTACACTTCAAGGTATACTAATGCTTAATATAGCAATTAATAATTGCAAGAAATTTGAGTTGGAAAATATTAGAGTGCTTATTCTAAAAGTAAGAAATGTTTATGATCTGTTTTCAAAAACAAATGAAATATAACAATTCTATTCAACGATATACTCTATAGACAAATAAAAACAAAAGCATGTTTCAAGGCAAATACATATGAGGCACTTAGAAATGATGTTATATTTTTCCTCGGTTTACTTACTCTTAAAGTACATAAAAATTCCCACCAGTTTTGCTTGTGACAATAATTTTTCTGCAAGCATTGGGTATGCATCTCATCTGACACAGATCCTTGACATAATAGCCCATAAAGTATCCAAATCACAGTCTACCTAGAGAATTCCCAGTGCATTAATTATTGAGTCAGGACAGTCCACTCTGTCAGTGAGACGCATGAACCTAAATATATATGAAATTTGGGTTTAAAAACTGTCATTTTTCACAATGCCTCCTAAAGAATGGAGGTCTTATCAGTTTAGCCTCTTCACAGTCTAGTCACAGAATTAAATGCTTGTAAGTTTTATTTGGTCGTGAACAACATGCACACTTTTTAAAGGAGAGGATATGAGCCTTGAATGAAGAATATAATGAAGCTTCCCACCAAAGTTTCTCATTGATTTGCTAGCTTCCAACATATGTGGGCTTCATCACTTACCTTTGTAATACTTAAATAAGTTTCTCTGCTACAGAGACAAGGAAATCCATAGTATAGGATTCAATAACCCATGAGAGATGAGGTCTAAAGAATTAAATGTGGTTTTGCTTTTTGTAGCTACAGCTCCAATACATGAGGGGCAGAAGAGTGAGCAGAAACCAGAGGTGTTCAGGACTTTATGTAGGATAGATTAAAATAAGGAGTCTCTGAAGGAAATATTGATCAGAATCGGAAGGATTGATCAATCGGTTCCTTTGGGAAGGTGCCAGATGGTGCTGAATTTGGCAACCGGGACTGAGAATTTAGAGCACCCCAATTAAATTGATGTTTTTGTCCTTATAGCTTAACTTCTATGTATGATCGATTCCTAAATTCCTATCTTTGACTTTATATTTATCCTGCATTGTGGATTTGTATTTTGAACACTCTACTTCACAGAGACCTCAATCTCAAGGTCTAAAAAAGAATTACACTATTTTCCACTCCCAAATGTGTTCTTCTTCCTGGGTTTTCTCTCCCCATTTCCCTACACCAGAAGCCTTAGAGTAAGACTCTTAAAAGTAGACCCTGCTTTCTCCACTCTATTTTATCTTTTATTTCTTCCAGAAGTTTTGGTTTTATATGCAATCAGCAACACAAGACTCTGCAGGTGTTAACATGATCTAACTTACATTTTAGAAAGATAGCACTGCTGGCAAGTGAATGATGGATAGAAAACGTGAACCAGGAGGAAGAGCTATCAATTTGAAAGTCATTGCACGGTTGTAGAAACAACACAAACAAAAACAGCAGTTCGCTGTATTCCTGTCTTATGTCAGGCATCATATATTATCTCCTTTAATATCACTAGAATGCCAACTTCATACAACTGGAGACTGTGTTCTCCTCTTCAAGGTAGTTCCAATGCTTAGATTTGAATACAGATCAGTAGCTCAAATGTTGATTGAATGAATGAATGAAACCAGAAGACAATATTGTAAGATAAATATTACTACCATTTTTTTTTAAATAAGAAAACTCAGGCTCATAGGAGAAACTTGTTACAGATATCACACAGATGAATAGAGGCAGCAAAACCTGAACTCAGGCCCATTCGAGACCAAAGCTTATCTCTCTATATTTATGCTGTCTCTTGATAAAAGACTTGGATTAGGACAATCAGAGGAAAAAGTAAAAGGATAATTTTGAGAGAACATGTAGACAGGCAGAACAAGTCTTGGAGAGAGATGAGATACAGGGGCAAAAGTGAAGGAGGAGTCAGAATTACCACCAATGGAACAAAATTATAGGTGAAGATGAAAAGTTCTGAAGAGCAGATTTCCCAAACTGGGATACATATATCCTGGACATTTGTGGACTTTTGTCAAAGTATTTTTGGAGACAAGGACAAACATGTCCCTCTTTCCCCAACTGGTTTTGACTTGTAGAATTTGTGAAACACACAACTCTCCTCCCCTATAACACTAGGGAACACCAGCAGAAACCCACTATTTCTAGTCACAAAAATGAGTGTGGATTTTTCTCCCTAAAATGCACAAAATTAGAAAATTATATGTGCAAGTGAGTGATGAGAACTTTACTAAATTGTTTTGAACATATAGTCACTTCCAAGTGGAACTAAATACATACCAGCCGAAAAAGTTTATGTGGGCAAAACCAGTGTGTTGAACATGTGCAAATACTATTTGTGGTGCAAACATCATTTAATTTTTGTCACTTACTATTGCTTTAAAATGATTCACCATGCGTAATCTTCCCCAGACACAGGATGAAAAGCATTTTGGGACCATGATGCCTCTGCTCAGTCTCAAGTAACAGAAAATTCTACATTATTTTATTTTTTTTCAGATATCACAGCAAAGATTAATACCTAGAAAATTTAAGTAAATTCATTTTCTCTTTAATGGAATTGTGAGTACATGTAATGAGCTCATTTAGAAGATATTCTTCAAGGCCTCATTCTTAACTGCAAGACAAAATTGGGAATGCTTTTCCTTCTCCCAGTAAGACTGCTATAATTAAAACAAAGTTTGAGAGTTGGATGCAGTGAGTTGATTACAGGGAGCATTGGAGGCTCTGAGTTCACTAATGGAGGAGAAAAACTTAAGAACTGTATTAGAGGTAAAATAAAAGAGCAATCTAATCAGAGTTTTCTTTTCCTCTACTAAAGACGATCTTTGGGGAGTACTGCTCCAAGTAGTAAAAGAGATTGACGAGTGAGTCAGGGACCATCTCGGTTTGCAATTTGACCTTCAGCAGAAGATATGGTTATGGAAATATCCCTCCAGAAGGTCTTGGAAGGTCACAGTATCCTGCCTCAGATTTGGGAATTTCTCCTTGTTGCCCTAGCGTAGTTTGTAAGGCAGTGGGGGAAAAGGTTGCTGTTTGTGCACACGTATTTATGACAAAATGAAGAGAGAAAGAACTGCCTGGACATTGAGCCTTTTATTGGAGTTGGCTCTCTTCAGATTGACTTAACATCCAGAAATATAATAGCATATTATGATTTAGCTAAAAAGATTATCAACAGAAGAAAGGGTAGAAAATGTGCCCCTGAATGATAAATTCTACAATACATTGTTTTTTGGATGTAGACAAACACATTGGAATTCAAAGTCAAATTTGCATGAAATTTTAAGATAAAAAGCAAGACCTTAAAATAATTTACAAGGTTATGGTGACTGCTTCAGGTTTTTTCAAACCTCCTCAGATTACATGTTTATTCTGTCTTCTCTGATCCTAAGATGGATCTTGTGGAAAAGTTTGACAAACACATTTTGGAAAATATACTATAATTCTTGATGAACTAAATAAACCATAGGATGGAGTCAGACCAAATCCCTCTTCTACTTTCCTTAAGTGAAGTGAAGTGAAGTTGCTCAGTCATGTCCGACTCTTTGTGACCCCATGGACTATAGCCCACCAGACTCCTCCGTCCATGGGATTCTCCAGGCAAGAATCCTGGAGTGGGTTGCCATTTCCTTCTCCAGGGGATCTTCCTGACCCAGGGATCAAACCCAGGTCTCCCACATTGCAGGTAGATGCTTTAACCTCTGAGCCACCAGGGAAGCCCTCTACTTTCCTTATTCCCTGGTAAATTCTCCTTTCCTTATTCCCTGGTAAATTCTCCATCCTCTGCGGACACCAGTCTCTTCATTTATAAAATGATGACACTAATAGCCACCTCATAAAGAGATGAAAGGATTAATTTAAAATGTATTGAAAATATTTTAGTTCATTACTACAACCCAGAAAGTGCCGAGTAAATGACAGACATCTCTATAAAACAAAATGAAATTGAGCAAAATGGGAAAAAAATACCCCATAGCTATGACACTGTTTCCATGTGCCCACAAACACTGCTGAACCCATCTTTTATATAAAGCAGTTATTCCAATTACAAATCAATGTTATATTGAATATAGTAATTATTGTTATAACAAAAGTTTGTTATCTAGTTTTATTTTTTACGTATACTTGGATATGTAAAAGTTGCAGCCTGTGAAGATAGCCTAGTCTTTATTCTTAGCAGTAATTTAGAGTGGTCTTTTGTTCAATTCGTCTGAGGTTGCACCTTATTATATGTCTGTAGTTTGTACCTTCTGGTCTGCTTCCAGTATCTTCTCTTAAAAGACAGGACTCCTAGGAGGTCAGGGAACAAAACTGTACTTAAACCATATTTCAAATATAGACATAATCTTGATCATGGCTGGTCAAAGCTTGTACCAAGAAAATGCATTTTTCACTTCTTGGTTAATCAGAAATAAATGTCCTTTACATACACCTGTAAGGTGTTGAAACAGAAAATGCTTCTTGAAGCTGTGAACATGTCAAACACTGACATGCACTTATTTAGCAAAGAGGGCCCCCTCCACTGTCATAGTTTACAGGAGAGTGACATGAAAGCCTCCTGTGTTCCTGCAAACCCTAGACCATCTGCAATGAGTCTGAAATGACCTAGCCCCCTGGTATTCTGACGACTAAATGAAATGAAATGGTCATATTTGTTAAAGTCAGGTGGCAAGCCACACGGCTTGGTTAGTTCCTGAGTTCATAAATTTATGTCAGAGCAAGAGGAGCAGCGGAAACTCATGTGAACCAATTTACCCTAAGTGCAAATGGCAGTTTTGTTATTTGGTGTCAAAGTTACCAGTCGCACGATGACAAGCTGCCATAACACATTTTCTTGTTCACTAAAGAACAAAGATTTCGTTGGTTAATATTCCTTGCAAGGCTCCTTTTCATAATTTACAACAACTAGATGCTGATAGGTTATTTAACATTTATGAAGTTAAGATGTAATCAGAAAAACCCTGATTATCTTTACAAATAAAAAAGTTAAATTATTCAACTTTTTTTTTCCTCTGTGGCTTCATTTCACAGCAGGTGCATACTTTACAATGGGACAAGTCAATCAAATAATTCTTTTTTAAAATCTTTTTTTAGGAGCTGGAGCAAGAACAATTCTAACAGGAAAACTATTGGTTTGATAGACGCATTTGCTTCAAACCACAGACTGTGCTTAACACAATGCTTTTAACAAATTAGCGGCATGTCTCCTTTGTAGAGATGTGGGTATGTTGGTAATTTCCTTTGGGGGCCATGGAAATGAAACTAGACCCTCTTAAACACACATCCATACCAACTCTATGGAAATTTTACATAGTTTGTATAATTTTATACCTTTTCTGTTCAACTAGATGGTAGAGTTTTTGACAAGAGGGACAAAAACTCATTCTTTCTTTTTTTAAACTCAAAACCTCTAGTATCATGCCTGGTACCCCCCAGAACGGGGCTTAGTAAACATCTTCACATTTGTTGAAATGAATAGATGAATCAATCTCAGTTCAGTTCAGCTCAGTCGCTCAGTCGTATCCGACTCTTTGTGACCCCATGAATCGCAGCACGCCAGGCCTCCCTGTCCGTCACCAACTCCCGGAGTTCACTCAGACTCACGTCCATCGAGTCCGTGATGCCATCCAGCCATCTCATCCTCGGTCGTCCCCTTCTCCTCCTGCCCCCAATCCCTCCCAGCATCAGAGTCTTTTCCAGTGAGTCAACTCTTCGCATGAGGTGGCCAAAGTACTGGAATTTCAGCTTTAGCATCAATCTACTCAAATGTAAATGAATTACATCCTGTGAAATTTTAAGCTGCAAATAAAATGATCCTACTGGGTTACTGGATGAACTGCCCCTGAACCACTTTGTCTTTGTATATGCTTGCTGTATCTATGGCAATAGTTTTTTCAGTTTTGAACTGGATCATGGTAGAATGCAGAAGAAAATAATTTGCTTTACACACTGTTTAGATAGAAAAATAGTGTAAAAATGTGGAATAGTGTGTTTGCTCAAAGAATTTGGAGTGAAATTTACTGCTAGTTGGCTCTGACACCTATGTGATGAATCACCTAGAGAAAAGCTTTCAGCACCGAAATTAACTTTTCTCATTAGCAACAAAGGGAGAACATTGGATGTACCACAAGTTGTTATGAACATTAAATGAGATATGTGTTAATCTCTTCGAAAATGCCAAGCACACATTAGAACTCAAAAAGGTAAGATAAATTTACTAAACACCAAAAGCAAAGACAATGAAAGCAAAAATGAACAGATGGGACTACATCAAACTAAGGAGCTTCTGCACAGCAAAGGAAACCATTAATAGAATGAAAAGACAACCTATGGAATAAGAGCAAATATTTGCAAACCACATTATCTAACGAGGGATTAAATATCCAAAGTATACGAGGAACCCATACAATCCAATAGTAAAAATTTATAACCCAATTTAAAAATAGACAAAGGACCTGAAAAGACATTTTTCCAAGAAAGATATACAAATGGTCAATAGGTACATGAAAAGGTGCTCACCATCAATAATCAGTGGGTAAATGCAAATCAAAACCACAATGAGATATCATTTCACACCTGTTAGGATCTCTGTTATCAAAAAAGATAGGAGATCACAAACGCTGGTAAGGATGTAGAGAAAATGGAAACCCTGTACACTGTTGTTGGGAATGTAAACTGATACAGCCACTATGGAAAACAGCATGGAGGTTCCTCAGGAAAAAAAAAAAAAATTTAAAAGTAGAACTACTACATGATCTGGCAATTCGACTTCTGGGTATATAATCAAAGTAAATGAGATCATTATCTCAGAGAGACAATTGCACTGCTGTGTTCACCCAAGCATTATGCATGATAGCCAAGGCATAAGAACAACCTAGATGTCCATTAATGGATGAACAGATCAAGAAAATATGATATACACACAATGGAATAGATTTAAGATTAGAATACTGTTCCATCTTAAAAAAAGGAAAGCCTGCTGTTTGCTACAACCTGGATGAAACTGGAGGATATCAAGTCATATAGCCAGACGGAGAAAGACAAATACTGAATGGTATCATTTATACATGGACTTATTTTTAAAGAAAGCTGAACCCATAGAAACAGACTAAATGGTGGTTGCCAGGGGTTGAGAGGATGGGTGAAATAAGGAGAAATTAGTAAATGGTGCATACTTTCAGTTATAAGATGAATAAGGTCTGAGGATTGATTGTAAAACATGGTGACTACATAGATGATAATACTGTATTGTGCAGATATGCAGATAACACCACCCTTATGGCAAAAAGTGAAGAGAACCTAGGCAGAAAATGAAGAAGAACTAAAGAGCCTCTTGATGAAAGTGAAAGAGGAGAGTGAAAAAGTTGGCTGAAAGCTCAACATTCAGAAAACTAAGATCATGGCATCTGGTCCCATCACTTCATGGCAAATAGATGGGGAAAGTGACTGACTTTATTTTCGTGGGCTCCAAAATCACTGAAGTTGGTGATTCCAGCTATGAAATGAAAAGATGCTTGTTCCTTGGAAGTTATGACCAACCTAAACAGCATATTAAAAAGCAGAGACATTACTTTGCCAACAAATGTCTGTCCTAGTCAAGGCTATGGTTTTTCCAGTAGTTATGTATTGATGTGAGAGTTGGACTATAAAGAAAGCTGAGGGCCAAAGAATTGATGCTTTTGAACTGTGGTGTTGGAGAAGACTCTTGAGAGTCCCTTGGACTGCAAGGAGATCCAACCAGTCCATCCTAAAGGAAATCAGTCCTGAATATTCATTGGAAGAACTGATGTTGAAGCTGAAAGTCTAATACTTTGGCCACCTGATGCAAAGAACTGACTCATCTGAAAAGACCCTGATGCTAGGCAAGATTGAAGGCAGGAGGAGAAGGGGATGACAGAGGATGAGATGGTTGGATGGCATCACCGACTCAATGGACATTGAGTTTGTGTGAACTCTGGGAGTTGGTGATGGACAGGGAGGCCTGGCGTGCTGCAGTGCATGGGGTTGCAAAGAGTAGGACACAACTGAGCAACTGAACTAAACTGTATTATGTAACTGAAATTTGTTAAGAGAATAGAACTTGTATTCTCACCAAGAAAAAAAAAAGAAAGAAAGGAAAAATGAGAGAATATATGAGATAATGAATATGTTAATTAAATTAATGGTGGAAATAGTTTCACAATGTACACATATCAAATGATAACATTATACACTTTAAATATATTACCATTTGTTAATTACACTCAGTAAAACTGAAAAAAGATAGGCAAATTAATACACAAAATAAACTACAAATTATTGCAATGATTTTACCTTTTTTCTGAAACTCAGCACTACTTGCCACTTGTCTATGGCACAAATAAGAAGCTTGAAACAACTGCCAGTGTTGAATTATCCCGATTAATGTGACATGAATACTTTAAAAAGTCTTATGCCAATTTGACTTTAAATGGACAGTATCTGATATAATACACTGCATTGATGAGTTCACTGGACACCAAGATGTTTAATGTCTACAGAGAGGCCAATAGCTATCCCTTAATTAAAACTTGATTAATAAAAATCATTTATATTCCTAAGCAATATTAATTTAAATGATTTCTCAGTAGAAGAACTGGCAATAGAGGTAATGGACTAAGAGATAAATGTGAAAGGAAAGGCACCAGTATTTCAATATTATGCATCAAGCCTAAATAACTCATTAACTTTAGTGAGAAAAAGCGGATGTTGGATCCAATGACATTGTTAATTAAAAGATGATTAAGGGCTAGGATAGTTCAAAATAGAGTCATCACCTTGATAAATTAGAAAGTCCCATTATTACCTTCAGAGTTTAAATAATTTTGAATGTTTGGATTCTGAAATGGTAGGGATGCTTATCTCAATTTTTAATCTTAGTAAATCATTTGTGTCCCATGAAGTATTTTCTACTTCGTTTTCTAAACTTTTTCAACCATTAAGATAATATATATCCTTTTTCATCTTTAATATAAATGTTTAAGTTCTGACCCAAGGTTCAGAGCAGGTAAAAGGTAAGAAGAAATGTTTAGGATTAAATTAATCCTGTTTAGGCTACCTGTAGATTCAAGTAAGAATGGCCAGCACAGAGCCAGTTCCCACTGAACGTGGGTTTCTACAGGAAAACAAGTGTCTGAATAATTTAAAATGGCAGAAAATCTAAACTTTATTTATATTTCCCTGAATAATAAATTTTAGGTTTTCTCACCATTTTCTTTCATTATTAATTCAGCAAATATTTTATAAGGATATGTTATTTGCATGTCATCTAATTTGAAGATACAAATGGTGTACAAAAAGTGGAAATCTTAATTTTCTAGAGTTTGGAGGGTTTTGATAGTCTTACTACTAACGTTTATCAAGTAATATATGAGATAAAATGAACCAGGATTTATATGGGAGGTAAGAGAATGTCTCTTGTTGTTGTTTAGTCACTAAGTTGTATCCGACTCTTTTGTGACCCCATGGACTCTAGCCCGCCAGGCCCCATGGGATTTTCCAGGCAAAAATATTGGAGTGGGTTGCCATTTTCTTCTCCAGGCAATCTTCCCTACCCAGGGATCAAATCCTCATCATCTGCATGGCAGGTGGATTCTTTCCCACTTGAGCCATCTGGGAAGCCCAAAAGAATGTCTACCAAGGTGTTAAAAGCCTTTCTTTTTTAATTAATTAATTAATTTTAATTGGAGGAAAATTACTTTACAATATTGTGCTGCTTTTGGCCATACATCAACATGAATCAGCCACGGGTGGAACCTCTTTGCAGTTAATTGAGAAATGACTCTCATTCTCTCTCTCCTAATTAAGATCTTCCTGGGCTTGGAATCTAGTTTTGCTAAGTACATGTTTCTGTACTTCTGGATGGATCAGTAAAGGATTCTGGTTACTAGTTTCTTCATACCGCAAGAGATATTTTCCCTTAAGGGGTTTGCATTTTCCATAATTAATTCCTTAAAACCCACCCCCCCACTCCACCCAAATCATTTGGTTTTCACCAACACCTAGTTCTGGGTCTTGGCCCTCTGGGCTACTATTTCAGAAAACCTAGTTGCTGTATCATAAATCTGAAAGACTTTGAGCAATAAAAAGAAAGTATGATATGAATTCAAGGGTTAAGCTGAAGACAGGAAGGATTGCTTTTATAAGGCAATAAGTAGTAGGCAGCAGACCTGAGTCTGAGTCTTGACTCAACTGGGTGATCTTAAGTGAATTACATTACTTCTTCAAGATTCAAGTTTCTTATCTTAATATTTTGATGATGATACTACTTGTTTTCCAAAGTTTGCAAGAGAATCATAGTAAGGCAGGGAAAGTGCTTATCAAAGTGTTTGGCATAAACTAGGAATTTAACAAATGGCAAATATAAACATGTAATGTTAATGAATATGTATGATACTTACCATCATTACCACAATTTCTCTTCCTTGGAATATTCTCATATATTTTCTGGGCTGTACCCTTTTACTATTAATAATAGGACTTATAATAATAATACTATTTATAGATAGCATAATAATACAATTTATACCTATCATTGAAATAATAACATGTAAACTGAGAGCCCACTTAATTGCCAAAGTCATTTTTTGTTGCCAGGCAACCACAGAGACTTTTTCCTCCCAGCAACTTACCTATGTAAGGTTACTCCATCTTTACTGACCCAAAAAAGTATGTGAAAAAATCAGTTAAGTTAACCATTAGTTTGGCTTTGGACATTCAAGGGACACTAGTCTAATCCACATTGTCAGAGTTTTATTGTAACTGATCACTTTTGCCTGATGTGGGTGATTCATGGCTACTACACTTGGAGCACATCACAGGACCTACGGCAGGGGTCTGCAACCTCTAGACTGCAGACTGGCACATCTTGTCAGATTAGCAGCGGCATTAGATAAGAAATGAAGCGCACAACGTGCTTCTAATGGCGCTAGTGGTAAAAACCCTGCCTGCCAATGCAAGAGCATTAAGAGACACGGGCTCAGTTCCCGAGTCAGAAAAATCCCCTGGATGAGGGCATGGCAACTCACTCCAGTGAGTTGTGAGAACTCTCTTGCCTGGAGAATCTCACAGACAGAGGAGCCTGTAAGGCTACAGTCCATGCAGTTGCAAAGAGTTGGACATGACTGAAGCAACTTAGCATGCACCCCCACAAAATGTAATACATGTAATGTGCTTGAGTCACTCCAGAACCATCCCTTGCCCCCTGGGTCTATGGAAAAAAGATCTTCCATGAAACTAGTCCCTGGTGCCTAAAAGACTGGGGACCACTGACCTAGGGCGCTTAATTCCATCCAGGATACTTTTATTCATAAAGTTGGGCTTGAGAACTTATCTTTGCACAAGCTTTCCAGGTGCTTCTAATGTTCACTCAGGTTGGGGAACTACAGGCATGGACTGTCCATTTTCCAGCTCTGTGTATGATGTAATCACTTTGTAATGGCAGGATCCTATGATGAATACATGGAAAGCCCTTGATTGTCAGCAAATAAACAACCTCCAGTTATAACACGTTTGTTTTCTTTCTGTTTAAAATATATATTTGTGACTCTTCAGGAACAGAAAAATGTTTTTATTATCTAAATCAAAACACAGCATGAGGTACTTTCCAATAAAATCAGCTGTAGATTATACACAAGTTAAAATCATCTGCCTGTTTACTGAGTCCAAAATCCTTCTAGGCACCAGGAAAAAAGTTTAATTTAAGATTTTAATCTTTCCATATATTATAGGGTTCCTGTAATGGATTTTGTGCATCTGAAACTAAAAGATTGACAGGTCTGGATATTATAGATTTATTAACCACTGGTTACAGTGTTAGAGTTAGCATGTAAAGCGTTTCTATGATATCCCTCAGGATGTGCTACAACAAATGATTTCTACAAAGCCTGAGGTGGATAAGGGTTAAGGAGACATTAAAAAGCAAAATTCGTGTTTTATTTCAAATGATCCTTTTTTTAAGTAGAAACATTATACATTAAACATAGAAATATAATGCTGAAGTCAAAGAAAAAAATGTCAAAATTCTAGGAAAGAAGTCTCAAAATTTACAAACCCAGTTTTGGAGTCTAGAGTTTTATCATTTTGAAAGTAGGGGCCTTGGGATCTAACAGATCTTGGGACAAATACATATTTAAAATTTGTAGAGATGTGGATAGACCTAGCCACTGTCATACAGAATGAAGTAAGTCAGAAAGAAGAAAACAAATATTATATATTAACACACATATATATGGAATCCATAAAAAATGGTATAGATGAACTTATTTGCAAAATAGAGACACAGACGTAGAGAACAAACATGGATACCAAGCAGGGAAAGGGGAGGGATGTTATGAATTGGAAGATTGGGATTGACATATAGTCCCTACTATGTATAAAACAGATAGCTAATGAGAACCTATTATACAGCACAGAAAACTCTACTCAACTGTCTATGGCAGCCTAAATGGGAAGGAAATTCAAAAAAGAGAGGGTGTTTGTATATGTATATCTGATTCATTTTTGGTACAATAGAAACTCATATAACATTGTAAACAACTCTACTTCAATAAAATTAATTTTAAAATAATTAAAGGTAAAACTAATTACCCAAAAATTATCACTACCTATAGAATATCCTTGCCTGGAAAATTCCATGGACTAAGGAGCCTGGTGGGCTGCAGTCCATGGGGTCACAAAGAGTCTCACATGACCAAGAGACTGAGTGCAGTGTCTGCACACATAGAATATTATACAGACCAGATAATATATCAACTATATAAATTATCTCATTTAATCATTATAATAACCCTACATGTGGGTGCTTAATTATTTCCATTTTACAGATGGAGATAATTGAGACTCAGACAAACTGACTTATTTAAGGTCAGCGAATAGTACAAATATATGAAGTTGTTTATATGTAGAAACTAAAAAAATGTTACAAATGAATTTATTTACAAAGCAGAAATAGAGTCACAGGTGTAGGAAACAAACTAATGGATAACAAGGGTAAAAAGGAGAGGGATAAGTTGGGAGACTGGGACTGATATATACATACTACTGTATATAAAACAGATAAGTAATAAGGACCTAATGTAGAGCACAAGAAATTCTACTCAAAACTCTGTAGTGGTCTACAAAGGGAAGGAATCTTAAAAAGTGAATATATGTGTACGTATAACTGTTTCATTTTGCTGTATAGCAGAAACTAACACAACTAAATCAACTATACTCCAAAAAAAAATTTTTTTTTAAAGAAAGATGTTTTCAAATCCTTACTGAGTGTAAAGTCTTAAGATTAGCAACGGCAATTTAGGTATGTCATAATGTGAACATGATAAGGAATTTAACACACCATGGAAAATTCCTGGTTGCTTGGCTAGGAAACCATCAACTTTACTTACCACCCTGAACTTTCCTTTATGTTCTTTGAGAACCTGGATAGTAGAAGACCCTGGGCCAAATTTGAGAAGTCTCCAGCCATCAGGCTGAATCTGACCTTAGGCTGGCTCTGTGATGCCTCATTTTACTTTGTGGGGCAAAAACATCACGACACCATAAAAACGCCATGGAGAAACATGCTAAAAGGAGGTAACATAGTCATGCTCTTCCATGAAGAGAGAAATAAATTCCATAAAAGAACATATCAATTTGCAGATTAAAAAAATATATATATTTATTTGGCTGCCCTGGGTCTTATTTGCAGCATGCAGGGATCAAACTCAGGTCTCTTGTACTGGGAGCATCAAGTCTTACCCACTGGATCACCAGGGAAGTCCCTAAATTTGTATATTTTTCACAGTAGGAGATTTGGGTTTTCCTCTGTTAAAAGCAGAGTTCAAGAATATCTATGCTTCTAAAACTGAGATAAGGATTACAGCACTTGATAACACATTCTGGTGTTATTGATTATCTCCTGATTTGTTTAATTTAGTATGTTACATATTCATTTCAAAACAAAGGTGAAAGGAATCATTTATATTTAACAACTAAATATATTAAGCAACTTAGTTTTTCTTTGCTTAGAAAGTCTTGAGAGATTTTTGTCTGTGGATTTGACTCAAAAAAGACCCTTTTGTCTTTGTTCTTAGATTATGTTTGTACTTTGTTCTTAAAACCAACAGCAGAAGGATGTTGGTTCATGAGAATTTAAGTTTTATACATTTAGGCCTTTATGTTATGTTTATGACTATATTACCTGTTTTGACTGAATCATGTTTAATGAAAAATAAGTCTTTGTTAATTATTTTACAAAATAGATCTGTTGATAGCCCAATTGACTGTTAACCAATTATTTTCAGTACCATGTAGAAATGTGACTAAACTTAACCTGATGGGGACAACAGGGTTTTGTGTTCATTTCATGTTTCAACTTCATATTAAGAATAGATGTTCAAAATAAAACCACATATCTTTGAAGTGCATAATACAATAAAAATCAGTTTTAAATTTTACTGAAACAAAACTTCCATATACCTTGCATGTTAAAAGACAAAGCAAGAAGATTTCACTGTAATCTTTAACCCACAGAGTTAATGCAATCAGAATTTTGGCTAAGGATGATTATTATATTCCAAATAATAATGTACTAAACTACAAAAGCAACCCACTATTAAGTCAATGGTTTGATGGAAGCTCAAAGAGGAAAAATTCAGCCAACACAACTGGTCACAACTCAATGTATATGGGTGGAGTGGTCCATTTTTTTTTCTGAATCCCCATTCACTACTATAACACCAATGATTCAATCTGGGGAATCCTGTTGAAATGAATGTTCAAGGTAATTCAGACCTATATGACTTACCTTGGGTATGTATGAAGAGATTTTTAGGTGCTGCTGGTATTGGAAAGTATTGCTTTGATAGAAATGTATATATCTAAGTATCTATATATCTTCATCTGCACATCTACACCTATATCGATCTATATGTATGTATATAAATGCTTATGCATATAAACACTTGTGAGTGTGGATAAATGGTTATGCATATAAACTCTTGTGAGTGTGGTTTGGTTTATTCTGTTTATACTTATCCAGAGACAGATTGTGTCTTTCTGACTTAGTAAATTCACATTTTCATCCTACCTCCAGTTAATTTCCTCTAAAATGTTTTATACACACACACTAGTTCTATTTCTTACCTGGTGGTGTCCAGGCTACAAATATGGAATAAGGCCCGATTACTGTGATGTTATATGGAGGCTGGATTTCTTCTGGCGTTAATATAGGTGTCTGTATAATGTACTCATCACTTGGACTGCTGCCACCTCCAGTTGTGGCTTCTAACTTATAAACATATCTATATTTCAAAAAGAAAGAATTGTGATAAAGCAATGCACAGGGAATTGAACATTGATTGTTGAGTTTTCTATCTATTGCTTAGTCCTAAATTTGTGACAAGCTGCAAATTCCCTGCTTCCTATTCAGAAACTTGACTATAGAGCTTATAGTTTTCCTACCACAGGCAATGCTCTCTCCACTGTTTTGGTCCTTTTCCCATTTTATTTTTAACCCTTGAGTAATTAATTGCTTTTCTTAAACATTTCAGGAAAGTCTTGGAGTGTGCTGGTGGAATATGGAGGATTCAAATGAACCTTCTCCATCTTTAATGGCTTAGAGTTTAGGAAGTATGTTTAGAGAAAGATGTTTCTAAATTGATCTGCTACTCTCTACAATAAAACTAAATTGAACTCTACTCCCTGCAATAAAACATCTGTTGATCCAAGATATATTTTATCTCTGCTGAGAAATGAATGGGAATGAATTGCAAATATGTGGAACTTTCCCCCCAATCCACTGATGTCTATACATAGTATCACAAGTAGCGAAAACACTATACCAGAAATAAAGGCAGTTGATGTAAAACAAACCTCTTTAAATCTCTTTTCTTGCTTGTTTAGGGATGCATGTTTTTGAAGATCATTTGATAATTTAAAAAATTTAATGCTTTGTATATTTTGTATACTTAAAAGTTCTCATGTCAAATAAAAGACTAATTATTTATTTACATTTTGAAGGAATTTCACATCCTCTGAGGACTAGTATAATGAGCTAGTGCTTGGGTCTTCAGTCTGAAATAGATTAAGAGATCTCATTAGCTATGGAATAGCTAATACATGAGGAGATTAATCAACCAATTGATATAATATTGTTTCAGGTGGAGATGGACTTATTCTTGATCCTGAAAAATCTAAAATTCTCACTTGTATGACTGTTAAAGCTTTCTTTTAGTTTACCTGCTGTTGGGCTCCAGGTTTTTATCAGTGAAGTTCTGCTCCTCATTGCCCCCCAGGAAAATCAAGCTTCCATTACGACTCAATTGATATTGAGAAATGAGGCCATTGGGCTTTTCTGGAGGGCTCCAAAATAATTCCACTGTTGTAGAATTGATGACAATGTGTCGAGGTGTCACCCAAACTCCTGGCAAAGAAAACACTATGAATTTTTATTGTCAGGATAAGATAAGAATATTAGCAAAAGTCATACCATCCCTCACATACTATGACATTTTTATCTGTTGATAAATATATATATATCATGGTGAGCAACAAAAGTACATTTTATTTGCTCTGGAGATAAGATATATAACTGGATACTAATATTTTTTTAATGCTTTAATTATTATTATTATTATGAATTACCTCTAGTATCTGACAACTAGGGGTAGAAAGTTTCTCTATGTTGGCTGTTAATCGGAGTGTCAGGAAGGCCTAAGAGACTATCCAGGGAATCTCAACTTGGATGCCTATTTACTTGGAATCATAATCCAGTGTTGGTGTTTGCCTGAATTATGAAATTCAATGAACAAGCATACTTTGCATTTCTGACACTGCACTCTGATTCTTTTTTCTGGCTACTTCTTTCAGTCTCATTTACTGGCTTCTCTTTCCTTCTTGTACTCCAAAATGATGTAGTGCCTTGGAGAACTAGACTCTCTACACTTCCCTCTCCTCATCTTACCTAACACTCTCTTTGTAGATGATCATTTAGTCTCAATTTTAAACACTGTCTATATGTTGAGCACTGCCTGATGCCCAACTCTGTGCTAAATCTCTCTCCTGAGTGTCACACCCTTGAATCTACTCTCTAACACTGTCTACCTCCAGTTGGATGACTAATTACACGTCAAAAACCTAAAACATCTAAAAATGGAACTCGCGGTTTTCTGGTCTACCATCTATTTGTCTTCCACTCTTATCCAACTATTCATTTTCTTGGGGAAAACACAAAAAATTATCCTTGAGGCTTTTAGTTTTTCACTCCTAAATGGAATCTATCATCGAGTCCTGCAGATTCTACTCTGAATGTGCATGCTAAGCTAAGTTGCTTCAGTCGTGTCCGACTCTGTTACGACCCCATAGACGGCAGCCCACCAGACTCCACCGTCCCTGGGATTCTCCAAACAAGAACACTGGAGTGGGTTGCCATTTCCTTCTCCAATGCATGAAAGTGAAAAGTGAAAGTGAAGTCACTGAGTCGCGTCCAACTCTCAGCGACTCTATGGACTGCAGCCTACCAGGCTCCTCCATCCATGGGATTTTCCAGGCAAGAGTACTGGAGTGGGGTGCCATTGCCTTCTCCACTGAATGTGCATAGACCTTATATTTTTACCTCTCTTGATCCAAACTACATTTCTCCCTCTCATGAACTCCTGTGATAAAGTAGTGTCCATGTTTTACATCTTGTCCATCTTTATTTCATTGTAACCTTTATAAAAGTATATAAAGTGTGTATTTAAGCTAAAGTAATCTTCATAAAATATACAACCCTTCTGAAATTGTTCATATAGTGTAATTCCAATTCCGCATGATAACCTGTATGGTCCTACATTTTTCTAGCTCTGGCCTACCTGGCACCATTCTCTCTATCATTCACGAAGCTCTAGCCACACCAGACTCATTTCTAGCCTAAGAATGCTTCAGCTTCTTTCACACCACTGAGTTTTTGCACTTCCAGTCCCTACGACTAGAACATCTTTGTTCATGACACAATGACAATTATGCATTTTATTCTCCAAATTCAGTGACCTGTGTAAATATCATCTTATTGGGGGGGCTTATTTGACCACTATTGCATAACCATAACTTTAACACAATCTAAAGTGATACCCACCTTGTTCCTCTTGATCATATATACACTCTTTTCTATTACCTCTCAACATGCATAACATCATAATCCTTTTTTATATCATAATTATTTTCAGGTATTTATGACTATTTCTCTATCCTGCTTTTAATAAGGTTAGCCCCATGAGGGCAGGGATCTTCTCTGTATTAGTAGTCCATGTACCTTTATGGATAGCACAATGCCTAATAAGTATTAAATGAATAAAATTATTGAAAATATATATCCTGCAAATTATTACACTTATGGAATGCAAATATGACTAAGATATGGCTCATTTTTACAAGGAATTGATACCTTTCTGTATAAAAGATAAAATGTATATACAAACAACTGTAATTCAAGGTCAAACATTTAAGTACTCTTTATAAGTATAAAAACATATTGATGGAGAACCTAGAAATGAGAAAGATCAGTCTCCCATTTCATGTTGTCATCTGTTCATGTTATGAATAGACACTGTAACTCTCTTCTTCAGCTTTTAAAAACTAATTTCAATATTGAGTTCAGTTCAGTTCAGTCCAGTCGCTCAGTCATGTCTGACTCTTTGCGACCCCATGAATCACAACATGCCAGGCCTCCCTGTCCATCACCAACTCCCGGAGTTTACCCAAACTTATGTCCATTAAGTCGGTGATGCCATCCAGCCATCTCATCCTCTGTCGTCTCCTTCTTCTCCTGCCCCCAATCCCTCCCAGCATCAGGGTCTTTTCCAATGAGTCAACTCTTTGCATGAGGTGGCCAAAGTATTGGAGTTTCAGCTTCAGCATCAGTCCTTCCAATGAACACCCAAGACTGATTTCCTTTAGGATGGACTGGTTGGATCTCCTTACAGTCCAAGAGACCTTGGAAGTCAAGAGTCTTCTCCAACACCACAGTTTAAAAGCATCAATTCTTCGGTGTTCAGCTTTCTTCACAGTCCAAATTTCACATCCATACATGACTATTGGAAAAACCATAGCCTTGACTAGATGGACCTTTGTTGGCAAAGCAATGTCTCTGCTTCTGAATGTGCTATCTAGCTACGTCATAACTTTCCTTCCAAGGAGTAAGTGTCTTTTAATTTCATGGCTGCAGTCACCATCTGCAGTGATTTTGGAGCCCAAAAAAATAAAGTCTGACACTGTTTCCACTGTTTCCCCATCTATTTCTCACGAAGTAATGGGACCAGATGCCATGATCTTCATTTTCTGAATGTTGAGCTTTAAGCCAACTTTTTCACTCTCCTCTTTCACTTTCTTCAAGAGGCATTTTAGTTCCTCTTCAATTTCTGCCATAAGGGTGGAGTCATCTGCATATCTGAGGTTATTGATATTTCTCCCAGCAATCTTTATTCCAGCTTGTGCTTCTTCCAGCCCAGTGTTTCTCATGATGTACTCTGCAAAGAAGTTAAATAAGCAGGGTGACAATATACAGCCTTGATGGACTCCTTTTCCTATTTGGAATCAGTCTGTTGTTTCATGTCCAGTTCTAACTGTTGCTTCCTGACCTGCATACAGGTTTCTCAAGAGGCAGGTCAAGTGGTCTGGTATTCCCATCTCTTTCAAAACTTTCCACAGTTTACTGTGATCCACACAGTCAAAGGCTTTGGCATAGTCAATAAAGCAGAAATAGATGTTTTTCTGGAATTCTCTTGCTTTTTTGATGATCCAGCGAATGTTGGCAATTTGATCTCTGGTTCCTCTGCCTTTTCTCAATCTAGCTTGAACATATGGAAGTTCATGGTTCACGTACTGTTGAAGCTTGGCTTGGAGAATTTTGAGCATTACTTTACTAGCGTGTGAGATGAGTGCAATTGTGTGGTAGTTTGAGCCTTCTTTGGCATTGCCTCTCTTTGGGATTGAGTTGAAAACTGACCTTTTTCAGTCCTGTGGCCGCTGCTGAGTTTTCAAATTTGCTGGCATATTGAGTGCAGCACTTTCACAGCATCATCTTTCAGGATTTGAAAGAGCTCCACTGGAATTCCATCACCTCCACTAGCTTTGTTCATAGTGATGCTTTCTAAGGTCCACTTGACTTCACATTCCAGGATGTCTGGCTCTAGGTGAGTGATCACACCATCATGATTATCTGGGTCGTGAAGATCAGACAGTTCTTCTGTGTATTCTTGCCACCTCTTCTTAATATTTTCTGCTTCTGTTAGGTCCAGACCATTTCTGTCCTTTATTGTGTCCATCTTTGCATGAAATGTTCCCTTGGTATCTCTAATTTTCTTGAAAAGATCTCTAGTCTTTCTCATTCTGTTGTTTTCCTCTATTTCTTTGCATTGATTTCTGAGGAAGGCTTTCTTATCTCTCCTTGCTATTATTTGGAACTCTGCATTTAGATGCTTATATCTTTCCTTTTCTCCTTTGCCTTTCACTTCTTTTCTTTTCACATATATTTGTAAGGCCTCCCCAGACAGCCATTTTGCTTTTTTGCATTTCTCTAACCCGAGACATATGTGTCATGATGGAGAGGTCTGACAGAATGTGGTCCACTGGAGAAGGGAATGGCAAACACTTCAGTATTCTTGCCTTGAGAACCCAATGAACAGTATGAAAAGGCAAAATGATAGGATACTGAAAGAGGAACTCCCCAGGTCAGTAGGTGCCCAATATGCTACTGGAGATCAGTGGAGAAATAACTCCAGAAAGAATGAAGGGATGGAGCCAAAGCAAAAACAATATCCAGTTGTGGATGTGACTGGTGATAGAAGCAAGGTCCGATGATGTAAAGAGCAATATTGCATAGGAACCTGGAATGTCAGGTCCATGAATCAAGGCAAATTGGAAGTGGTCAAACAGGAGATGGCAAGAGTGAACGTCGACATTCTAGGAATCAACGAACTAAAATGGACTGGAATGGGTGAATTTAACTCAGATGACCATTATATCTATTACTGTGGGCAGGAATCCCTTAGAAGAAATGGAGTAGCCATCATGGTCAAAAAAAGAGTCCAAAATGCAGTACTTGGATGCAATCTCAGAAATGACAGAATGATCTCTGTTCATTTCCAAGGCAAACCATTCAATATCACGGTAATCCAAGCCTATGCCCCAACCAGTAATGCTGAAGAAGCTGAAGTTGAACGGTTCTATGAAGACCTACATGACCTTTTATAACTAACATCCAAAAAAGTTGTCTTTTTCCTTATAGGGGACTGGAACACAAAAGAAGGAAGTCAAGAAACACCTGGAGTAACAGGCAAATTTGGCCTTGGAGTACAGAATGAAGCAGGGCAAAAGCTAATAGAGTTTTGCAAAGAACACACTGGTCATAGCAAACACCCTTTTCCTACAACACAAGAGAAGACTCTACACATGGACATCACCAGATGGTCAACACCAAAATGAGATTGATTATATTCTTTGCAGCCAAAGATGGAAAAGCTCTATACAGTCAGCCAAAATAAGACCAGGAGCTGACTGTGCCTCAGATCATGAACTTCTTACTGCCAAATTCATACTTAAATTGAAGAAAGTAGGGAAAACCACTAGACCATTCAGGTATGACCTAAATCAAATCTGTTATGATTATACAGTGGAAGTGAGAAATAGATTTAAGGGATTAGATCTGATAGACAGAGTGCCTGATGAACTATGGACAGAGGTTCGTAACATTATACAGGAGACAGGGATCAAGAGCATTTCAATATTAGGTTCCCAATAACCAATAGTTTTTGATTGATTGTATCTCCTGTGTAAGTTACTCAGTAAAGGGTAAGATTTCAACACTTTCATAAGAAAAAAATCTCAGGGCTTTCAAATGCAATTTACTTGCAACATTCTGGAAGAATCAAGATAGATTTAAACATGGCTCAAACTTACTGATTTTCTAAGAACAACCTACTTCTGAGAAGAAAGTAGTTTATTTTGTTCTGAAAGCTCACTTTATGTTAGATACTTGGACAAATACACAAATCAGAACATACTTGTATGTCTGGGTCGCTCTGCCAACAGCTGCTAAATGACTCAACCAACTAATTAGAGTTTTGATTTAAACATGATGTTAATTTGCTGATTTAAGAGATAAAGTATAAAGCTTTGGTTCATAATATGCTCCCTGCAGTCCTGTTTTTCTCATCTTGAAGGATGTTTTAAAAAATCACCACTGTACTAGAAAAGGCTATTGCTTAGTTTCTGTTTTGCATCAGTCAGTGTAGCCTGTTGGTAGAGAGGAGTCAATGAAATAAAATGAAGCCACATTTTGAAGTTGCTTATGTTTTACATGAAACTTGAGTTTTATATTTACATAAGTGGGAGAAAGCTCTGTCCATTTGCTAATAACCCTGTGTCCATTGGTTTGATCTCTAAGATGAAATTGGAGTGTGTGAAAAACTAATAAGTGCTCCATTTTTACTTTTGAACTGTGGTGTTAGAGAACACTTTGAGAGTCCCTTGGACTGCAAGGAGGTCCAGCCAGTCCATCCTAAAGGAAATCAGTCCTGCATATTCAGTGGAAGGACTGATGTTGAAGCTGAAACTCCAATACTTTGGCCACCTGATGTGAAGAGATGACTCTTTGGAAAAGACCCCGATGCTGGGCAAGATTGAAGGTAGGAGAAGAAGGGGATGACAGAGGATGAGATGGTGGGATGGCATCACTGGCCCAGTGGACATGAGTTTGAGCAAGCTCCGGGAGTTGGTGATGGACAAGGAGGCCTGGCATGAGGCAGTCCATGGGGTCACAAAGAGTTGGACATGACTGAGTGACTGAATGGAACTGAACTGAACTGAATGATGTGGAGACACTTTTATCTTGGCAACTGCAAGAAATCATTGATAGAATAAGACTTGCCTTTGGTGAGAGGTCTTAGTAAGGTCTCAGGTGAAGAATCTACCTCCCTCACAGAGCCTGGGTCTCAGTGACATCAGAAAAGCAGTCTACAATATGGGAGGGCAGAATTGAGGCAATTTAAGAGAAGGAGATGGATGGTCGTGCAGGAAATCATCTAGAAGTGGAGTGGGGAGCCGGCAAACTAGCTGAGAGGTTTAAGGGGGAAAGGTCAGAAGGAAACCTTGGTTGCTCTCTTGATATAATAGCTGCTAAAAAAGGAACATGTCTACTGGATTTGTTTTAACTTTGTCTTGAGTGAAATGCAATATTACCCACTTCTTAAATCCATATGAATCATTCCAAGTCAAAAATACCAACATTTTTTGTGGATTGGCTTTCCCTTGGAAGTTAATAAAAAGAACCAGTTCTTTATTGGCTAATGTCAGAAATGTATTGACTTCTGGACTGTTCAATATTTGTTCATTTGTTGATTTAACATTCTATTCAAATGTGTCATTTTGTGTGTGTGTTGAGCACTGTGGATGTGTGGGTAAAAACAAATAGTCTTTATTCTTCAAGGAAGGATATCATGAGTAAATGTGTTACCCGCTCAGTCATATCCAACTCTTTGTGACACCATGGACTGTAGCCTGCCAGGCTCCTCTGTCCCTGGGATTCTCCAGGCAAGAATACTGGAGTGGGTAGACATTCCCTTCTCTAGGGGAACTATCTGACCCAGGGATCGAAACCTGGTCTCCTGCATTACAGGCAGAGTATTTACCATCTGAGACACCAGGCAGCAATTCTTAAAAGAGAGCAATAATCCAGTTCAAGCTCTTCCCACTACTTGACTAAGGGTACACCGTTTCCCAGGAGGCCAAAATTATAGCGAATCAGGACCAGCTTACCAATGGGGTCATAATATGTTTTAGCTTCTTTTTTACATAGATTGAAAATGACAGACATAAGGAACTTCAGGGTGGCTGTGAACAAATGCTTCCTTTAAATCTCTCCATATCCACTTAGACACTCAAATGTTAGACCGTCAAATTATGTCTGATCACTCAACTAGGCCTTTTAAAATTAGTTATACTTGGATTATTAATTTAAGAGGATATAATATGTTTATTTCCACTTTAGCAAAACAACACAACTTAATGTTACTGCTGCTTTGTTCCCTTACAACCTCCAAGTTAAGCACTCAGACTACATTTATTTCTCATACAAGTTATTCACAATTGGCACTTATACAGCCGGAAAATGGATTCTAAATCCATGTTCCTTCTGCAGAGGAAAGCCCATTTAGTTTACTGTTTCTTTGCACAGTTATTTGTGTTAAAGGAAAGGTGAATAAAGTTAAAAAGCAAATCAAGTAAAACATTTCTCATCTCATACTCCCCAGCACTGTTGAAAGCTATAATTTTTAAGTCATGAAATCTGAGCTCTTTCAAGAAAATGTTTTTTGTTTCGGACAAAGTGAGAGTAGAGATCCATATTGCCTAAGAATTTAAATATATGTATTGGATGAGCAAAGTGGAGAGACCCTGTTCTTCTATCAGGCTTGAGTTCCAGCCAAAACTGATTGATAGATCCTTTAGAAATTATCCATTATCATCAAAGTATCCATTTGATAGTTTCCCTTTCCAAAAAATCCACTGCTGGTTTCTTCCTTTCAAAGGAACACTAAGCTTTTTGACATGAAACATTCTTTATATAGAAAACATCATTAGTGAATTCCTGGTGAGGAGCCATATGCCCCATATGTGGAATTTTCCATTTTATTCCCCATTTACTGGTAGGAAGTTCAGGTCTAATATTCTGAGGTACAACAACCCCTTCATTACAAGAGTAATGGACAAGTAGTTCAGGACTCTTTGATGAGCATTAATATTACATTTCTGTTCAGAAGCTTATTTATGCCTCTTGTTTCCCCACATGGAAAGCAGCAGATAATAAAGATTAACAAAATAATTAGTTGATCACTAGCCCAAGTTTCTGAGCATATTTTTCTTCTAAAAGTAAATGATACTATCTGTCCCAGTTCTTAACCCACAGATCATTGTTATCAGGTAGATATGCATGTTTCCAAAATCTTTCCTATGCATTTATCTACAGAAATGAATATAATTTTCTATGTGTGGCTTTAGACATAAAGATGCCATATATTAACACAGTTCTATAACTCTACATTATATGTACAGATCACCTTGTTTCTTTAAATTGATGGAATTCCATAATGTGAATATATCTGAATAAATTTAGCAATTCCCCGACTCAAAGACATTTAGATTGCTTCCAATAGACAACCTGGTACATGCCTCCTTGTGCAGCTGTGAAAGTGTTATTTTCTGGTATTAGATAATGAAATTGAAGCTGCTCTGTCACGGGGAATCAACATTTTACATTTAACAGACATTGCCAATTTGATTTCTAAGGTGATGGTCCCACTTCCCAATCCCTCAAGCTGTGTTTGATAGTATATTTCCTCTATCTGTTCACTTGTCAATTCCTTGATCCTTGTGGTCCCTCAGAAGGCATCCACCCTCTAAGATCTTTCTTGAAGTCCCTGATGGGTTGTAATCTCTCCCTTCCAAGATTAACCTGAGCATTCTGTTCATTAATTCTCATAAACATCACCTCTAAGATTCTCTCTCTTTATGTCAATTTGGTTACTTACCCTATCACTTCTACTTGATTGCAAGTTCTTGTGGGCAGTGAATAATTTTTATCAGCTTCAACATGGAGTGTGGTGCTTGTTATATTTTAGCTGCACTGGGAATATTTAACCTTTGATTTTTGGAGGAATTTCATATCCAAGTACATAGTATCTTTTTTCTTTCAAGGAAAACCATATCTAATGAACTGAAAGCAAACTGCCTTGGGAGACTTATAGTTTAACTAAACTTGAAAAACAGGAAGCTAGAATATTATTTTGGATCCATATACTTTATTTCTTCTTCCTTGTTTGTCATGATAGAGTTTATAGAGTTCATGTCAAAATACCATATGAAAACTTCTTTTTCCCAACCATGGGTACTTTTTAATTACCTTGAGGGGCTGCCTGCAGAGTCTGACCTAGAAAAGGCTCACTTGAAGTGCATCCAGCAGATGTACAAGCTCTAAGTGTGAAGCTGTAGTTGGTGTATGGCTGGAGACCTAGAAAGAGCAAACAAGAAATCAAGTACCTCTTGAGAGGATTATTTATTATCAGGTAAACACTAGCAGTCACATGCAGAGTTGCAGATATGATATCCAAAATTTTTAAGAGCAGAAAACCCTCCAAGGGGGAAAGGAACTTCATAAGCAGCTCCATATTAAAAGACATTTCATTTTTCAACTGCAAAACAACAAATTCTAAGCCTTCAAAGAGATCTGAAAATTCTTGTCATCCATCCATCCATCCATCCATCTTTCCATTAATTCCCCTGTACCAGGTATCACTGAAGAGACTCCCCTGCCTCGAGGATTGAGGTGCTCCATCTCCCAAAGAGCCTATTCCATCTCTAGAGAGCTCTAGAGTTCTCTTTGTTTGGTGTAAAAGTCCTTCTTTATATTGTGGTGAATTCTTTCTAATACTTCCACCCACTAGGGACACAGAGAACAAATCTAATTTCTTTTCCACATGACAGTTCTTCAAATATTTGTAGACAGTTATCAAATACCCCTGAGTTTTCTCTTCTCCAGGCTAACCATCCCAGTTTCTGCAACTGCTTCTTATATGAACAGGGGCAGGGAGAAAAAAAATAAAAAGGTTAGAGTCAACATTTTTAGCCTCAAGCCATATTCAGCTCATATTAACTTTTCTTTTAACTTTGCATTTCTTTACCATATATGCTCCTACTGTACCATCTCACAATTCTGTAGTTTTTTGCAAGGTATGTTGTCTTGTGTTTACACATAGATTAGACATATTATGAAGAGGGAACCGTGTTTACTATTTCTTTTATAATAAGATGTATAATGTAGCACAGTAATTGCTCAATAAAGTCTCAGGAAAAGAAGGAACAGCAATCCACCAACAACAGATATACTGATATCTGTTGGCAATCCACAGGTAACAGTTACATATTGTTCCATGTCCATTCCAAACTCCCTAAGTCCTTTCCCTTCACCGTGCCCTCCATAACCATAAGCTCATTTCCTAAGTCTGTTCCTCTTTTGTGAATTCATTTGTATCACTTAGATTCCATATATAAGGAATGCCATTTTGATATTTCTCCTTCTCTGTCTGTACACATTGCTATATTTAAAATGGATCAACAATACTGCATAGCACAGAGACCTCTGCTCAATGTTATGTGGCAGCCTGGATGGGAGGGGGAGTTTGGGGGAGAAAGGATATATGCATATGGATGGCTGAATCCCTTCTCTGTCTACCTGAAACTGTCACAACATTGTTAATCAGCTATAACCCAATACAAAATACAGTTATATATTGTTACATTACACCACTGCATGGCCAGTGACTTTTCAGAAGTTACTTAGCTTCATTCTGCTTTGATCTACTGATCTGTAAAATAAGGAATCATTGCATCTAGTCTCTAAGGCTGTTGAGAAGTACTTAGAGTAGTACTTTATTTTAGTAGAAGCAACTTTAAGACTCAGCAGCATTCAACAAGAATACATCAAGGCTAACATTTGTTTCCTTGACTCTTGGGAAAAGTAAAACAAAGCCAAAGCTTTAAAAATATTTTCTGATTAAAAAACAGGACAATATCTATGTCAAATAATTGGGCTAAGTTACAACATGGATCCAATAAATTTCTATACTTATTTTTTCATGAATTTGGAACTGTTTTCACATATCCTATTCTTTTGGTGAGCGGACTCTCCTTCTAGACATTTATGTGTCTCTCTGTCACTTTATGTATATCTATTCAAATGCTATATTTTAAAAGAATTTGGTCAGTTTATCTACACACAACAACCAGTACTTTTTACCTTCTCAAATTACTTTATTCTTTCATGGCCTTCCGCACTATCTGATGTTTATTTATTTATCGCTTGTCTCCACCTCTGTGACATAAGCCTAAAAAGGACTTGGTTTTGCCCACAACTGTATCCTTTGAATAGTGACAGGCACAAAGTAGGTGCTCATTAAGTGAAGGAAAAAATTAATTAACTAGTTCACTTAGAATTGGAGCAGTCGTCTGGCTTCTCTGCTAAAGCCATAATGTTCTATAGCTGGAGCTGCTTCGGGATTTAGCTTCAAAACACTTAGTGTTTCCTTATCAATTTAATGATAAGATGTGGATACTTATTTGATTATAATCTTCTACTTGGCTGCTATGGAGGATTTATATACTTCTGATATTTACCTGATTTACAGATGAGGAATATGGTGAAAGATCTAGGCCATTTCCAAGCCTTGTGGGTTTGATAAAAGCTTATAGGAAAATGCTCAAGATGATAAAATATAGAGCTCAAGAGAAATATTTAAGAATGAAGGTCAGGGATGGCAGTGACTGATTTAGTCTGACAAAGTTGCCTTCTTTACTCCCATTACTGAAAAATGGGGTCTTGACCCTTGTAACACCACTGTATCTGAATATCTTACTTTCTCACTTAGAAGGTAAGCCCTTTGAGGGTAAGGATGGTATCTTTGAATGTTTTTAAAATCATTTCTCCCCATGTATTCAACATGTTTCAAAAATTGTTTAAGGAAGACCAGGGTATAAAAGCACCCAATAAGGATGGCACGGTTGTAATGCTATGATATGTACATGTACCATCACAAGTGTGATGTGACCAAACAGGCCCTTCCTCTTCATTCCATAGGGACTCTTGCCCACAGCATCAATTTCATTGAGTAGGAGATCCTTCTCTACTTGCATAATACTATTAAAATAAAAACAAAATTAATATAATTTATGAACAATAAATATTTTCTAGATTTTTTTTTTTCTGAATGTCAGGCTTAAGTATGGCTAGCAAACATGAAGCAATACTTGATTTTTCTCTGGAATAGTCTAACCAAAAAAAAAGCCTTTGCTCTCTTCCACATTTTGTATTCTGGTTGGTCTGGTTTCAGACTTTTGAAGGACAATTTAGGATGGGTCTTAGGAAAACAAGAGAAAACATCATCCTAGAGGTGTACTAAAATTGATTAAAATGAGGACTGTCGCTAAAAGAAAATCTAAATATATAAAAACGGAAATTGTCTTTTCCTTACAAAACTTTTCTAAAGGGGGTTGAGTGTCATCCATTTCACCCTAGAAGACAGATGTATGGAGGTGGCACAACAGCAGAGCAATCAGCCTTTAAAGAAGTTTCGATAGACTGAGGAAGGTGTGCCAAAGGAGTCTGTCACAAGGTGTTTAAATTGAGAGGGCTGGGGTGGTTTAGTAGAGGATCGGGTCAGACCTAGTGAAGGAATATACATCTCTTGGAGACACTGGAATACTTGAATTAAGGGTGATGGGCAGGGTGTAGAACTGAGTGTTAAGCAGAGGGCATTGGTCAAAAAGTCGAAAGATTATCAAACTAAGTGAGGTAAGTCAGAGACAGAAAGACACATATTATATGATACCACTTGTATGGAAAACCTAAAAAAAATGATGCTAGTGAACTTATTTACAAAACAGAAATAGAATCATAGACATAGATAAGAAACTTATGGTTACCAAAGGTGAAAAGGGTTGGGGAGGGATAAATGAGGAGTTTGAGATGAATAGACACACTCTACTATACAGAACATATTACATTATATTATACTATACTATATTATATAATATACTATAATATTATACTATGCTACTCTACAGAAAATATTTTTCTGTGTGTGTGTGTGTGTATATATATATACATATCTTTGCCAACAAAGGTCCATCTAGTCAAAGCTATGGTTTTTCTGGTAGTCATGTATGGATGTAAGAGTTGGACTATAAAGAAAGCTGAGTGCTGAAGAATTGATGTTTTTGAACTGTGGTGTTGGAGAAGACTCTTGAGAGTCCCTTGGACTGTAAGGAGATCAAACCAGTCCATCCTAAAGAAAATCAGTCCTGAATATTCATTGGAAGGACTGATGCTGAAGCTAAAACTCCAATACTTTGGCCACTTGATGCAAAGAACTGACTCACTGGAATAGACTCTGATGCTGGGAAAGATTGAAGGCAGGAGGAGAAGGAGACGACAGAGGATGAGATGGTTGATGGCATCATTGACTCCATGAACATGAGTTTGAGCAAGTTCTGGGAGTTGGTGATGGACAGGGAAGCCTGGTGTGCTTCTGTCCATGGGGTCCCAAAGAGTCGGACATGACTGAGAGAATGAACTGAACTGACACGGAAAATGGTAACAAACAAGGTACTACTATATAGCACAGGGAACTATATTCAATATCTTGTAATAGCCTATAATGGAAAAGAATCTGAAATACATATATATATATATATATATATATACACACACACACACACACATATATAACTGAATCACTTTGCTGTATACCTGAAACACTGTAAATCGACTATACTTCAAAAAGAAAAAAACTTATAAAAATAAGTCAGAAGAGTTCAAAGACATCTCCAAATCAAAAGGAGTGGAAGTAGAGAACTGGAGAAAAGCAGCAAAGTTTGAAGAAGAAGAAAGATTAGAGTGGCAGGCATGAGGCTGGAAGTGAAGGGGGCAGGGATGATGGCTTATTCGTGGGCAGTTTGTCTCCCAAAGATGCTTCTGCCCTGCAGTGCAGGGCTTCTGACCAGGTGAAAGGACCAGGTGGATCAAGCATAGACTCAGACTCATTTCAATTGACATTCACTAGCTTGTGTCATGGTGGCTCAGAGGTTAAAGCGTCTGCCTGCAATGCAGGAGACCTAAGTTCGACCCCTAGGTCGGGAAGATCCCTGGAGAAGGAAATGGCAACCCACCCTGGTACTCTTGCCTGGAGAATCCCATGGACGGAGGAGCCTGGTGGGCTGCAGTCCATGGGGTTGCACAGAGTCGGACACGACGGAGCGACTCCACTCACTCAGCTGTGTCACGTGATTCTACACCTGTTATATTTAACTTCCAGAGTGTAGTCATACATTTTTTATAACAAAACTCGAATTTTCTTTGGAGAAACCAGTCTTTGGCCACTATCAGGCCTTGTGCTTGGTTGAGAGCTGACTTCGCCCAGGCCAGGACAGATATCAACACTCAATTCTGAGAAATGGCAGCAGCATTCTGTGACCTCATTCAGGCCGCTGAAAGCTAGGCTTAGAAACAGAACTTTCATTCATTTTAAATGGTTCTTTTTCCACCACATGAAGCTTGAGAATGGAGGAGAGTTCAGATGAAAAGCAACTGTGTCCTGGAAATGTCATTTGGAGGAAAGAAATACAGGAAAACAATAGAATGGGAGAGACTAGAGATCTCTTCAAGAAAATTAGAGATACCAAGGGAACATTTCATGCAAAGATGGACACAATAAAGGACAGAAATGGTATGCACCTAGCAGAAGCAGAAGATATTAAGAAGAGGTGACAAGAATACACAGAAGTTTCCCCATCTATTTATGGGAAAACAGTGGAAACAGTGGCAGATTTTATTTTGGGGAGGCTAAAAAATCACTGCAGATGGTGACTGTAGCCATGAAATTAAAAAGATGCTCTCTCTTTGGAAGAAGTTATGACCAAACTAGACAGCATAGAGACATTACTTTGCCAACAAAGGTCCATCTAGTCAAAGCTATGGTTTCTCCAGTAGTCACATATGAATGTGAGAGTTGGACTATAAAGAAAGCTGAGCACCAAAGAATTGATGCTTTTGAACTGTGGTGTCAGAGAAGACTCTTGAGAGTCCCTTGGACTGCAAGGAGATTCAACCAGTCCATCCTAAAGGAAATCAGGCCTGAATATTCACTGGAAGGACTGATGCTGAAGCTGAAACTCCGATACTTTGGCCACCTGATACAAAGAACTGACTCATTAGAAAAGACCCTGATGCTGGGAAGGATTGAAGGCAGGAGGAGACGGGGATGACAGAGGATGAGATGGTTGGATGGCATCACTGACTCAATGGACATGAGTTTGTGTAAACTCCAGGAATTGGTGATGGACAGGGAAGCCTGGCATGCTGCAGTCCATGGGGCCACAAAGAGTCAGACATGACTGAGCGACTGAACTGAACTGAACTGAACTGATGTCATTTGGTAGCCTTGAGTGAGCCATACCTAAAGTCTACACATGATTTTTGTTGTTTGTCTCATGAGCCTTTAAGTGCCCATTTGTGAACCCTGGGTGAACTGTTTTTGGTAACCTTCAAGAAACAGAGTTATAAGTGATACTACTCTTATAATTGCTAATAATGTTACATGTGTACACACAGGGTCAGAGTCTTCTATGTTACACACAGCGAGCATAAGCAGCTATTATTATGTGTATGAGTTGATCTGCCTTTATACGAGCTATAAAGAGGTACCAACAGCAGCAGCAAAGAGGTACCAGATTATGGGAGAGAGAATTAGCAAGAACACGAAAAAGTCTGGTAAAAGGGTGAGGAGGTTTCGCCTTTAACATCACCAGAACAAGAAATACTGTTCCTGCCTCAAAGGTAGGAAAACAGGCTCAGAGTATCAAATAGGGACACAGTGAACAAATGGTTGGGTTGGAGTAGGGACAAACCAATGATTTTAACACCAAGTCCTGTGCTGTCTCCATCAGATAAGAGTTATATCAAACACACTGAAAATTTTCAATGACTGAGTTCCCTCTAAAGATTAAATAGTATCTGAATGATATAAAAGGGGTAGAAACCACTGTAGTTATTCTTAAAGTGAAATACAATGGAAGGATTTCATTCAAAACACAAATTAACACAAAAGTTAAAAAACAAAATTGGGTATGTTTTATTTCATTTTTTTTCTCTTTTCACTGAACTCTAAACATTAATTAAATGTATCTTTTGAGAAAAGCAGTTATTCTCTAAGGAAGTTGCTTATTTGATTGCATAAAGAACATACCAATTAAAGTTTCAGTTCCCTACAGTTAAGTCGTTCAGTTGCATCCAACTCTTTGGGACCCCATGGACTGCAGCATGCCAGGCTTCCCTGTCCACCATCGACTCCTGGAGCTTGCACAAACTCATGTCCATCAAGTCAGTGATGCCATTCAACCATCTCATCCTCTGTTGTCCCCTTCTCCTTCTGCCTTCAATCTTTCCCAGCATCAGAGTCTTTTTCTTCTTTTATTTTACTTTATTTTACTTTACAATACTGTATTGGTTTCGCCTTACATCAACATGAGTCTGCCACGGGTGTACACGTGTTCCCAATCCTGAACCCCCCTCCCACCTCCCTCCCCATACCATCTCTCTGGGTCATCCCAGTGCACCAGCCCCAAGCATCCTGTATCCTGCATCAAACCTAGACTGGTGATTCGTTTCAGTGAGTCAGTACTTCACATCAGGTGGCCAAAGTATTGGAGCTTCACCATCAGTATCAGTCCTTGCAATTAATATTCAGGCCTGATTTCCTTTAGGAATGACTGGTTTGATCTCCTTGCAGTCCAAGGGACTCTCAAGAGTCATCTCCAACACTTGAAAAGCATCAATTCTTTGGCACTCAGCTTTCTTTATAGTCCAACTCTCACACCCATACTGGAAAATGCATAGTTTTAACAATACAGATCTTCTTTGGCAAAGTAAAGTCTATGCTTTTTGATACTGCTGTCTAAGTTTGTCATAGCTTTTCTTCCAAGGAACAAGAGTCTTTTAATTTCATGGCCACAGTCACCATCTGCAGTGATTTTGGAGCCTAAGAAAATAAAGTCTGCCACTGTTTCCATTGTTTCCCCATCTATTTGCCATAAAGTGATGGGACCAAATGCCATGATCTTTGTTTTTTGAATGATGAGTTTTAAGCCAGCTTTTTCACTCTCCTCTCTCTTTCATCAAGAGGCTCTTTAGTTCCACTTCAATTCCTGCCATAAGGGTGGTGTCATCTGCATATCTCAGGTTATTGATATTTCTCCCGGCAATCTTGATTCCAGCTGTATCATCCAGTCCGCCATTTTGCATGATGTACTCTGCATATAAGTTAAATAAGCAAGGTTACAATATACAGCCTTGATGTACTCCTTGCTCAATTTGGAGCCATCATTTTATGTCCATTTCTAACTGCTGCTTGTTGACCTGCATACGGGTGTCACAGGAGGCAGGTAAGGTGGCCTGGTATTCCCATCTCTTTAAGAAATTTCCACAGTTTGTTGTGATCTACACAGTCAAAGGCTTTAGTGCAGTCAATAAAGCAGATGTTTTTCTGGAATTCTCTTGCTTTTTCTCTGCTCCAACAGATGTTGGCAATTAGCTCTCTGGTTCCTCTGCCTTTTCTCAATCCAGCTTGAACATCTGGAAGTTCTCGGTTCAGGTACTGTTGAAGCCTAGCTTGGA